>NC_052512.1:7054991-7097739 GCF_014356525.2 Nilaparvata lugens | reverse complement strand
TACATTCTGCTGCTCTTGTATTAGTTTGTTTATCAGGGATTGACAATGGTGTGATAACAAAACGGTCTTTCTAAGTATCAATAAATCTGTGGTTTTTTGACAATTTCTTAGTTAAATATATACATTAACTTTTTTGACAATAAATACTCTCATGCAAGGGAAGCTCCCTGTAGGCATGGACGAGTTGCTGCAGACCCTAAAAACTCTCCTATAGTTGAAAAATAAATTTGTTTATCGAATACCTAACATAATAATAATGTATCCAGTAATTAGAATTCAGATACAAAAAAGTCATATAATAAAATTGTTGACGCAGATTGAATTTAATGGAGTTTCGCGCCTGAGTAGTTAGGTTCAACTTCCCCATCTACTGGCACACTCTAGTGCATAATTGTTTAATTGTTTGTTCTGTAGTTTTCAAGTCAGTTGGTTGGAAAACCTGCTTTCGTTGACAGGATAGCTCGACTCGTTCATTGATTGTTTGTATTTCTATCAGAAATTATTCATTTTAATTCTGTGTCTCTGATCATAGGGAGTAATAATTGAATTTAAAGTACATTGAGAATTTGAGTATTTTTATATCGAAGTAGTAGTGAATTAATCTATATATATAAAAGCGAAATGGCACTGACTCACTCACTCACTCACTCACTCACTCACTCGCATAACTAAAAATCTACCGGACCAAAAACATTCAAATTTGGTAGGTATGTTCAGTTGGCCCTTTAGAGGCGCACTAAGAAATCTTTTGGCAATATTTTAACTCTAAGGGTTGTTTTTAAGGGTTTAAAGTTCGTATTTTAGCATGTATATTCTTCTTCTCCCAATCTCTTAATTATAATTGAAATTTCCATATCATATGTTAATATAGAACTATAATCTAAAGAGAGTACCTCTTCGAAACAGTTGTTAACTGGTAACTAAATAATAATTTTGTCAGGTTGGCATTAAGTTGAGTTGACTTGTTAGGTTTGCACCAAGTTGAAGATTGAAATGCATTTATCGCGGAAAAATGATTGGGCACTGCTACTTTAATCAGAGCTATTCCTGGGAATATTTATTACTAGCCTTCAGGCTCGCTTCGCTCGCCATATCCGTTTAGCCAGACGTTTAGTCTGGACCCCGACTGGATTGTTCTAACATATGATAAAAATGCTCAAATGAAAAATGCAGGCGAGCGAAGCGAGCTGCTGATCTCATTCCTGGACGATCCAGTCGGGGTCCAGGGGGCGGAGCCCCCTGGCTAGACGGATATGGCGAGCGAAGCGAGCCTGACGGCTAGTACCTAGTAAAATTGAGAAGCAGAATTCCATATGGTACATGATTCAACAACTCTCTGCAGTGCCTGGCTACATCACAAATCATCAGAGTCAAGTGATCTTATTTACATTTCTCTTTCCTTAATTCTTTCCTTACCTTTTTACCACTCAAACTAATGAATTCTGATGAGAATATTAGATTTTAATTTCTGTAGTAAATAAGTGGACTTTATAAAAGTGGACTGTAATAAATAAAGATGTTAAGAGCTACAATATGTAACACTTTATTATTACCATCAGAATTCCAACATAAAGAATTGAGATTGAATTGTAGATTTGTTGAACACACAAGAATAATATATCCTGTGGACCGACTCCTTGAGTATGGACCGATAGATAATAAAACATACACAGAAATAAAAAACAGGGCCGACTGGTTAAATGCGAACACAGCTTATAAACTAGGTATTGACCGACTGGTTAAATGCGGACCAACACTAACCTACAACAACAGTAGACGGTTGAATAACAACGAGAATAAATCCAAGTTATTAGCAAATTTAATGAGCTGTCTTTTGACAATAATATGTTTGAAAAATTGTATTCAGTTTGAAAATAATTAGGTTGTGATGACAAGAAACTACATGAACAGTCATACAGATCAAATAATGTGAGTGAAAATAATTTTGTTAAATCAATAGTGATGATTCAAATATGTAACAAAAACAATAAATCATGCAATTAAAAAACAATAATTGAAGTTTGAAAATCCCAAGAATAAAACAATGAATACGAATCATAAAAAAATCAGTTGATTATTCAATGAGCTACAATAAATTTAAATTTGTACTAAGTTAAGTTACCTTAAAAACCTGATGTAACAAAAATGCAAAGTCCCAAAGAGTATTGAAACAGATTATAAAAATACAAAATTGATTAAAAAATAGTTGATATTGATTTAGTTTTATCACCTCGTATAGATGAACATATGATAATGTAAATTAATTACACCAATACTAAATAACCAGTTATTTCATACGAAAATATCTAATGCTGAAAACATAACCTAACTTGGTAGTTATATTCAAATGTAAATAATGGAGTCGGAGTGGAAAACACACGACGTTAGAATGAGGGGAATGACCTCTGAATAAGGGACAATGAAATAATTAAATGCAGTGACATTTATACTCATCTGAAAACATATGATGGGGCCAGGCCTTGTCCAAAGTAAGGCACAGGAAAGTGAAAGAGATCCACGATGGATCCAAGACCGGCGACGATTTGGTAACTGGTTGGCAGGAGTCAGACACACTCCTTGACACCCAAGCTCAATGAAGCGGCGAAGACCAAGATGACGACCCAAGACCGACGTTCTGCGACATCCTCAATGGAGCATCTAAGTGATGATATCCCGTCTCTGTTACTTACACTGTTTGATCTGAGTAAAGCCTTCGATTGTGTTCCACACCAAATTCTCCTAAGGAAGCTGGAAAGGTATGGAATCAGTGGCGCGGTCCTCAACACCATAAAAAGTTATTTTGAAGACAGAAGCCAAGTAGTCTCAATAAAAGGAGCTTTGTCAAGGATTAGAGATATCAAACACGGAGTGCCCCAGGGTTCTGTCTTAGGTCCCCTTCTATTCATCTTCTTCTTCTGATAGTGCTTATTCGTTCCGAATATTGGCGATCAGCCTGACTATGGATATCTTATTTACAGCCATCCTGAAAAGTTCTGTTTTAGTTTTGGAGAACCAGGTACGCAGGTTTTTCAGCCATGATATTCTCCTTCTTCCTGGTCCTCTTCTGCCACATATCTTCCTTGGAGAACGGATTTCAGCAGGCTGTATTTTTCTTCATTACGCATTATATGGCCAAAATATGCAAGCTTCCTGCTCTTGATGATGTTCATCACTTCCAAATCCTTATCCATTCGCTCCAATACAGCTTTGTTGGTCACTCTGTCCATCCATGAAATTCTCAACACTCTTCTATACAGCCACATCTCAAAAGCCTCAAGTCTTTTTTTAGTTGACTTGGTCAATGTCCATGACTCCACCCCATAGAAGAGTATTGAGAAAATGTAGCAGTAGAGGAGTTTGATCTTGATGTGCATATTAAGGTTGTGACTCTTGAACAGTTTTGCCATCTGATTGAATGCAGCCCTCGCTTTTTCTATTCTGCATTTTACCTCTTGAGAATGATCCCATTTCTCATTGATCATTTCTCATTTCTATTCATCCTTTTGACAAATGACTTTGTTCCCAGCAAGGACTCCATACTGTTTGCAGATGATACAACGGTGATGTCTAGAGGAATATCTACTGAACAAGCATTGGCAATGAACGAAACTCACACACAGGAGGCAAAGAGATGGTTCCAAATAAACAAGCTTAAACTCAATGAGGACAAATCCCAAATATTAATATGCTCTCTGAAAAACGAAAAACCTGAAAGCCCTACCGAACCAGTAAAATTATTGGGTTTTGGCTTGACAGAAAATTGAAATGGGACACACACATTTCAAAGAAATGCCTAAAACTAGCAAGAGTCCTACATCTCCTAAAAAACTAAGGTATGTTGTCACTCTAGAATACTTGATGACAGCTTACTATTCGCTATTTCACAGTCACATAACATACGGAATCCTTCTCTGGGGACATGCTTCAGCCAGCTCAGATATACTATTGCTACAAAAATAGGCCATTAGGATAATCACATTCTCTGACCACCTGGCACACTGCATTCAAAAAGCTGAGTGTACTTTCAATTTTTAGCCACTATGTACTCTGCTCACTCCTATTCATAAAGAACAAAGCAAACAACATGACAAAGAGAAGCAATATACATACTTACAACACTCGACATGCGGCAGACCTGGATGTACCTCGAAGCAGACTTGCAGCAACTCAAAAAAGTTTTGAAATATCAGCACTGCGACTGTATAACCAGCTCCCTGAATATATAAAAAATTGTGAAGCCAGAGAGTTTAAGCAAATATTGAAAGAACGCCTAATACAACGGCCATTATACTCATTGGCAGAACTAGTGGATGAATCCCTATACTCAAACACAAACAGCCGCCATCCCAGAGTCTGAGGGGTGACCCCCTGAACTCCCTGACACAGTCTATCTGGTTCTCCGGTCAAGGACGAAGAATTCAAGTATCAAGTAAGTATCTCGGCGACGCGGATAGAAGAGGTGAGCAATGATTGGCGATACAGAAAAGTTCATTGGAACAGTATTACTAAGTTGAGAGCTTAGTTCAATTGTAATAAATCCTAGTGAGTAATTTGAGCCGCGTTCAAAGGATGAAGCATGGAGATGAGAGGCACTCACAGCAGAGGCTAACTAGCAGGTATTGGACTCCGAGAGAGACGAACGGTGGTCGTCTGTGGAATTGCAATGGAGCAAATTCCCAAGAGAAGAGAAGGCAAACGGTGGTTGCCGAACGAGCCGGTTCACGTTGAACATGGAGACGAAAATTGTAACAAGAGTCCAAGAGGAGAACAAGTACACACAAGTTTTGAGTCCAAACCTGAATAAGATAAAGTTACTCACTGGAAGTTATTGACGAATTGTTCATATTGAAAAGTTGCAGGATGAAAAAATTGCATAGTTGCCTGTAAAGTTGGTATATGGGCGAAAGTTTTACATGACAATGACTTTGAGTGGTAAAATAATTTTAATGTGAATATTCATTCCTATAGTAGGAAGAAGGATGAAATAATAGTAACAATTTAAAACATTTATTTATACAAAGAATTATATTTAAAACATTAATTTATATGAAGAATCTCGTACTGAATTTCATATTAACAAAATTCTATTTTTACCTTCACACATCCTCAACAAAATCACTCTGTCTCTCTTGCTCTTAGGCAGGCTAACTGTGCTCGATTCAATTTTTTACATAGTAAGTCGCGCTCATTTTTTCAAGTTAAACAAATTATTATTGGCTGAAAAAGTTTATACTACTTTTGTGATTGAAAACTACCACAACATTCTGAGTAGATTTTTGCCCACACCTTCTCTATCAGAGTTCCCAGTGTCGCTCTGGGCCGGCTAAACTCAGTCGGCGACTGGGGAGGGCCGTGGCAGGGGACGGGAGTCTTGGTGGGGCGTCCGTCAACCACCCTCGTTCGGGTTGGGGGTTGAAACAGGGTTTTGAGTGCTTTGGAGAAATGTTTCCCTCTTTTAGGAAAGAGGGGCCGTGCTTTCGCACTGCCAAACAGGGTTGGTCGCGGAAAGAAGGGAACAGGAACCTTGCGGTGTCAGTCATGAGAAAGGGCTTCGTGTCGGGACTAAGTCTTAGTCCTTGGGCACCGGGTGTCTTCCGGGGTCCGGGTTGGACGCGGAGCTCTGGTAAAGGCCTTCCCTGGCCTTCCCAGAGGTCCTCTTTCGCTTCCGCACTGGATCAGTGTGCTGCGGCGGCTCGCGCTCTGGACTTCCCTAAGTCCTACTTGCCGGGCACCAGCTGTCCTCCTGGGGTCCGGATCGGCCGCGGAGTTGCGGGAAAGGTTTTTCCACACCTCCTAGATGTCCTTTCTCGATCCCGCACTGGATTAGTGCGCTGCGGCGGCCGGCACTCTGGACTTTCCTAAGTCCCACTTGCCGGGCACCAGCTGTCCTCCTGGGGTCCGGATCGGCCGCGGAGTTGCGGGGAAGGTTTTTCCACACTTCCCAGATGTCCTTTCTCGATCCCGCACTGGATTAGTGCGCTGCGGCAGCCAGCACTCTGGACTTTCCTAAGTCCCACTTGCCGGGCACCAGCTGTCCTCCTGGGGTCCGGATCGGCCGCGGAGTTGCGGGAAAGGTTTCCCACACCTTCCCAGATGTCCTTTCTCGATTCTGCACTGGATTAGTGTGCTGCGGCGGCCAGCACTCTGGACTTTCCTAAGTCCCACTTGCCGGGCACCAGCTGTCCTCCTGGGGTCCGGATCGGTCGCGGAGTTGCGGGAAAGGTTTTTCCACACCTTCCAGATGTCCTCTCTCGATTCCGCACTGGATTAGTGTGCTGCGGCGGCCCGCACTCTGGACTTTCCTAAGTCCCACTTGCCGGGCACCAGCTGTCCTCCTGGGGTCCGGATCGTCCGCGGAGTTGCGGGAAAGGTTTTTCCACACCTTCCTAGATGTCCTTTCTCGATCCCGCACTGGATTAGTGCGCTGCGGCGGCCAGCACTCTGGACTTTCCTAAGTCCCACTTGCCGGGCACCAGCTGTCCTCCTGGGGTCCGGATCGTCCGCGGAGTTGCGGGAAAGGTTTTTCCACACCTTCCCAGATGTCCTTTCTCGATCCCGCACTGGATTAGTGCGCTGCGGCGGCCAGCACTCTGGACTTTCCTAAGTCCCACTTGCCGGGCACCAGCTGTCCTCCTGGGGTCCGGATCGGCCGCGGAGTTGCGGGAAAGGTTTTTCCACACCTTCCCAGATGTCCTTTCTCGCCTCGATGTCTCACTGGTGGCCTATGGGGAGTCAGGTTTCGACCAAACCTGATGTGTCGCCGTTGGTCGAAACTGGTGGCCCGTCGTCTAAACAGGTTAAATGTCGTCAACACTCGCCCAAACGAGTGTAGAGCAGTGGAGTTCACCGTGTTGGAGGCTAATCGTCTTTAGCCTCAACACAACTCCCGGTCGCTGAAGAAATCGGAGTTCACTTTCGTACAAGACATACTGTGACGTTGCTAGCTGCTCGCTGCTTCCTTCTCACCTCTCTCGACCGCTCGACCTGGCTCTCCGAACTCGACTGCCTCCTGCTAGCCTTTCTCGAGCCTCCCTCAGTGACCGAGAGGGAGGGGAGAGAGGATGCGCAGCACCGCTGAGCGGTAGGCCAGTGGCTGGCTTGAACGTTGACCCTCAGATTCTATGAAAGATAGCCGAGCGTCAAATAAATGAGCCCTAAATTCAATTCCTTTCTCTAGTTACGATATACATCGTGACACACTGTTCCTACTAAGGGAAGGGGGGAAAAAGAGAGGGGTGGAGAGGGGGGGGTGAGGATGGAAGGGGTGAACGGCAGACAGAATGTCTCAAATGCCTGAGTACATTCGGCCGCCTCTCCGCCGGTCATCATAGACCGAACACAAACTGGGCGCCAGGTTGACTCCTTGCCAACCGGTGGTGGTGCGTCGGCACCATCCGAAGAAATGAGCAAGCTATCTGGCCGGATCCTAGGCCTAGCTTCAGAGAAGATCTTGAAGATCTGCGCCGTGCTTTCACACTGCGTTGAGACGCTGTGTTTGCACACTGCAAGAAACCGCCGTGCTTCCGCACTGCAATGGGGGACGCCGTGCTTTCGCACTGCGAGAGACCGCCGTGCTTCCGCACTGCGATGGGGGACGCCGTGCTTTCGCACTGCAAGAAGCGCCGTGCTTCCGCACTGCAAAAATAAGGATGCGGTGCTTTCGCACTGTAAAAGGAACGCCGTGCTTTCGCACTGCCCAGGGCGCCGTGCTTCCGCACTGCCAGGAACGCCATGCTTTCGCATCGCGAAAAGGACGCCGTGCTCCCGCACTGCAGAGTTGCCGTGTTTCCACACTGCCGAGGACGCCGTGCTTCTGCACTGCAGATGAGAGTCGCGGTGCTCTCGCACTGCCAGGAGGGGCGGGTAACACAAGAAACGAGGTGAACAACACTTCAGACAGGTTCTGAGAACCTAAGTAGCCTTGCAAGGGAAACGCCGTGCTTCCGCACTGCAATGAGTCGCCGTGCTCTCGCACTGCAAAAATAAGGACGCGGTGCTTTTGCCCTGCAAAAGGAACGCCGTGCTTTCGCACTGCCGGGGCGCCGTGCTTCCGCACTGCCAGGAACGCCATGCTTTCGCATCGCGAAAAGGACGCCGTGCTCCGCACTGCAGAGTTGCCGTGTTTCCACACTGCCGAGGACGCCGTGCTTCCGCACTGCAGATGAGAGTCGCGGTGCTCTCGCACTGCCAGGAGGGGCGGGTAACACAAGAAACAAGGTGAACAACACCTCAGACAGGTTCTGAGAACCTAAATAGCATTGCAAGGGAAACGCCGTGCTTCCGCACTGCAATGAGTCGCCGTGCTCTCGCACTGCAAAAATAAGGACGCAGTGCTTTCGCCCTGCAAAAGGAACGCCGTGCTTTCGCACTGCCCGGGGCGCCGTGCTTCCGCACTGCCAGGAACGCCATGCTTTCGCATCGCGAAAAGGACGCCGTGCTCCCGCACTGCAGAGTTGCCATGTTTCCACACTGCCGAGGACGCCGTGCTTCCGCACTGCAGATGAGAGTCGCGGTGCTCTCGCACTGCCAGGAGGGGCGGGTAACACAAGAAACGAGGTGAACAACACCTCAGACAGGTTCTGAGAACCAAAGTAGCATTGCAAGGGAAACGCAGTGCTTCCGAACTGCAAAGAGTCGCCGTGCTCTCACACTGCAAAAATAAGGACGCAGTGCTTTCGCACTGCAGAAGGAATGCCGTGCTTTCGCACTGCCCGGGGCGCCGTGCTTCCGCACTGCTAGGAACGCCATTCTTTCGCATCGCGAAAAGGACGCCGTGCTCCCGCACTGCAGAGTTGCCGTGTTTCCACACTGCCGAGGACGCCGTGCTTCCGCACTGCAGATGAGAGTCGCGGTGCTCTCGCACTGCCAGGAGGGGCAGGTAACACAAGAAACGAGGTGAACAACACCTCAGACAGGTTCTGAGAACCTAAGTAGCATTGCAAGGGAAACGCCGTGCTTCCGCACTGCAATGAGTCGCCGTGCTCTCGCACTGCAAAAATAAGGACGCGGTGCTTTCGCACTGCAAAAGGAACGCCGTGCTTTCGCACTGCCCGGGGCGCCGTGCTTCCACACTGCCAGGAACGCCATGCTTTCGCATCGCGAAAAGGACGCCGTGCTCCCGCACTGCAGAGTTGCCATGTTTCCACACTGCCGAGGACGCCGTGCTTCCGCACTGCAGATGAGAGTCGCGGTGCTCTCGCACTGCCAGGAGGGGCGGGTAACACAAGAAACGAGGTGAACAACACCTCAGACAGGTTCTGAGAACCTAAATAGCATTGCAAGGGAAACGCCGTGCTTCTGCACTGCAATGAGTCGCCGTGCTCTCGCACTGCAAAAATAAGGACGCGGTGCTTTCGCACTGCAAAAGGAACGCCGTGCTTTCGCACTGCCCAGGGCGCCGTGCTTCCGCACTGCCAGGAACGCCATGCTTTCGCATCGCGAAAAGGACGCCGTGCTCCCGCACTGCAGAGTTGCCGTGTTTCCACACTGCCGAGGACGCCGTGCTTCCGCACTGCAGATGAGAGTCGCGGTGCTCTCGCACTGCCAGGAGGGGCGGGTAACACAATAAACGAGGTTAACAACACCTCAGACAGGTTCTGAGAACCTAAGTAGCATTGCAAGGGAAACGCCGTACTTCCACACTGCAATGAGTCGCCGTGCTGTCGCACTGCAAAAATAAGGACGCGGTGCTTTCGCACTGCCGAGTCGCCATGCTTCTGCACTGCCCAGGACGCCGTGCTTCCGCACTGCAGGTAAGAGCGCCGTGCTTTCGCACTGCCGGGGAGCGCCGTGTCACACTTGCAGGACACTGCCGGAAGTGTCGTGCTTCGCACTGTACATAAATGGACGCCGTGCTTTCGCACTGCCGAGTCGCCGTGTTTCCACACTGCAAAAGGACGCCGTGCTTTCGCACTGCAGGTAAGAGTCGCGGCGCTCTCGCACTGCCAGGAGGGACAACACAGGGCACACAAAACACACAAAACACAAAAACACAAAAAACACAGAAACATATCGCCGGGCTTTCGCCCTGCATGGCCATGCTCTCGCACTGCCTTGCTTCGCCGTGCTTGCGCACTGCATGTGCCGGGCTTTTGCCCTGCATGGCCGTGCTCTCGCACTGCCTAGCTTCGCCATGCTTGCTCACTGCATGTGCCGGGCTTTCGCCCTGCATGGCCGTGCTCTCGCACTGCCTCAACTTCCAGCATCAGACAGCTGGGATGAATCTCCAATACGACCAGGAACTCGTCGTTGTCTCAGCAACAGTCAGCTGAGATACAGCTCCAATAATCCCAGGAGCTCGTCGAGGAAGTAGACTCAAGTTGCAGTCCCCATCCTCAAGAAGAATCGTGATACACAACAATGTAACACTTCACAGGAGGCGGAAGTTGATAGAGGTGAATTGGAGTCCAGGAAAATCACCAAGTGTCAGAGTGATGGATATCCTCTGTCAGTTCAGTGTATCAGCAACTTATTGTTCACAATAAAAGATGAGAGATGATAATATGATGAGGAATACTGAATTATGTGGTTGGCATAAAGCCACTAGTTGTGATGTTACACCACATATTTCGATTTTATATCACAATTAAATGTGTTCGAAATAATAATTCATTTTCGACCTGTTATGAGGATCACAGCCTTCTCCATATATCACAATAATAAAATCGAAACTATAAATTTCAACTCAATATTCCACTTCTCACTGTTCATTTCAATAATGAAATCAATCACATGATTTACTTATGCAAAGTAACCTTCCATTGGATATAAATGACAGTGTGTTTATTATAACAGATAACATCTGCTAATCAATTCACAATCAGTAAACATTTATTGCTCAAAATCTCTTTCTCACTTCAATACTTATTTCACCCCGAAATAAATCTTAATTTACTTTTTCAAAGTAATTATTCACACAAGGTGTGTATAATGACACAACAGCTGTTAATAAATCACACTAAGTGAATATTGATTTTCCGAAAAATAATCACAACAATTAGCACAAATAATAATTATTTAATGAATCAATACACCGTCAGTAATAACTCATGATGGTAGGCTGAGTAAAAATTGCAAGGGAAACGCCGCGCTTCCGAACTGCAAAGAGTCGCCGTGCTCTCACACTGCAAAAATAAGGACGCAGTGCTTTCGCACTGCAAAAGGAATGCCGTGCTTTCGCACTGCGTGGGGCGCCGTGCTTCCGCACTGCCAGGAACGCCATTCTTTCGCATCGCGAAAAGGACGCCGTGCTCCCGCACTGCAGAGTTGCCGTGTTTCCACACTGCCGAGGACGCCGTGCTTCCGCACTGCAGATGAGAGTCGCGGTGCTCTCGCACTGCCAGGAGGGTCGGGTAACACAAGAAACGAGGTGAACAACACCTCAGACAGGTTCTGAGAACCTAAGTAGCATTGCAAGGGAAACGCCGTGCTTCCGCACTGCAAAGAGTCGCCGTGCTCTCGCACTGCAAAAATAAGGATGCGGTGCTTTCGCACTGCAAAATGGAACGCCGTGCTTTCGCACTGCCCGGGATGCCGTGCTTCCGCACTGCCAGGAACGCCATGCTTTCGCATCGCGAAAAGGACGCCGTGCTCCGCACTGCAGAGTTGCCGTGTTTCCACACTGCCGAGGACGCCGTGCTTCCGCACTGCAGATGAGAGTCGCGGTGCTCTCGCACTGCCAGGAGGGGCGGGTAACACAAGAAACGAGGTGAACAACACCTCAGACAGGTTCTGAGAACCTAAATAGCATTGCAAGGGAAACGCCGTGCTTCCGCACTGCAATGAGTCGCCGTGCTCTCGCACTGCAAAAATAAGGACGCGGTGCTTTCGCACTGCAAAAGGAACGCCGTGCTTTCGCACTGCCCGGGGCGCCGTGCTTCCGCACTGCCAGGAACGCCATGCTTTCGCATCGCGAAAAGGACGCCGTGCTCCCGCACTGCAGAGTTGCCGTGTTTCCACACTGCCGAGGACGACGTGCTTCCGCACTGCAGATGAGAGTCGTGGTGCTCTCGCACTGCCAGGAGGGGCGGGTAACACAATAAACGAGGTTAACAACACCTCAGACAGGTTCTGAGAACCTAAGTAGCATTGCAAGGGAAACGCCGTACTTCCGCACTGCAATGAGTCGCCGTGCTGTCGCACTGCAAAAATAAGGACGCGGTGCTTTCGCACTGCCGAGTCGCCATGCTTCTGCACTGCCCAGGACGCCGTGCTTCCGCACTGCAGGTAAGAGCGCCGTGCTTTCGCACTGCCGGGGAGCGCCGTGTCACACTTGCAGGACACTGCCGGGAAGTGTCGTGCTTCGCACTGTACATAAATGGACGCCGTGCTTTCGCACTGCCGAGTCGCCGTGTTTCCACACTGCAAAAGGACGCCGTGCTTTCGCACTGCAGGTAAGAGTCGCGGCGCTCTCGCACTGCCAGGAGGGACAACACAGGGCACACAAAACACACAAAACACAAAAACACAAAAACACAGAAACATATCGCCGGGCTTTCGCCCTGCATGGCCATGCTCTCGCACTGCCTAGCTTCGCCGTGCTTGCGCACTGCATGTGCCGGGCTTTCGCCCTGCATGGCCGTGCTCTCGCACTGCCTAGCTTCGCCGTGCTTGTGCACTGCATGTGCCGGGCTTTCGCCCTGCATGGCCGTGCTCTCGCACTGCCTCAACTTCCAGCATCAGACAGCTGGGATGAATCTCCAATACGACCAGGAACTCGTCGTTGTCTCAGCAACAGTCAGCTGAGATACAGCTCCAATAATCCCAGGAGCTCGTCGAGGAAGTAGACTCAAGTTGCAGTCCCCATCCTCAAGAAGAATCGTGATACACAACAATGTAACACTTCACAGGAGGCGGAAGTTGATAGAGGTGAATTGGAGTCCAGGAAAATCACCAAGTGTCAGAGTGATGGATATCCTCTGTCAGTTCAGTGTATCAGCAACTTATTGTTCACAATAAAAGATGAGAGATGATAATATGATGAGGAATACTGAATTATGTGGTTGGCATAAAGCCACTAGTTGTGATGTTACACCACATATTTCGATTTTATATCACAATTAAATGTGTTCGAAATAATAATTCATTTTCGACCTGTTATGAGGATCACAGCCTTCTCATTATATCACAATAATAAAATCGAAACTATAAATTTCAACTCAATATTCCACTTCTCACTGTTCATTTCAATAATGAAATCAATCACATGATTTACTTATGCAAAGTAACCTTCCATTGGATATAAATGACAGTGTGTTTATTATAACAGATAACATCTGCTAATCAATTCACAATCAGTAAACATTTATTGCTCAAAATCTCTTTCTCACTTCAATACTTATTTCACCCCGAAATAAATCTTAATTTACTTTTTCAAAGTAATTATTCACACAAGGTGTGTATAATGACACAACAGCTGTTAATAAATCACACTAAGTGAATATTGATTTTCCGAAAAATAATCACAACAATTAGCACAAATAATAATTATTTAATGAATCAATACACCGTCAGTAATAACTCATGATGGTAGGCTGAGTAAAAATTAGATTCACTCTCGAGACGTGATCTAATTCCAAACTAACAATAGCACGATCAAACACAGACTGACTCAATAACAGAAGAATATCTGGAAAAACTAGAATTCACATGAATTCTATTTTATAAATTGTTATTGAAAAGGAGAAGTAATTCTCTACAGACTAGAAGCTTGGCGATAGCAGTTAGCCAGTTGAGATAACGTTTATCTTATCTGCACAGCACAAGTAACTTTTCGATCCAACGTAGAATTTATTTCAATTGAAATAATAATTATTTATTCCAATTTATAGTAAGTCCTCCGACTTTATTTTCAAGTGAAATATTAGAAAATTTAAATCATAATCTGAAGCTAATAACCCCCGATTGTAGTACATCTCGACTCACAATCAAACGCAATTTATTCATTCCACATGAATAATTAATTGCAACGTAATTCACTTTTATCCCACAGTATAATAACGTCTGTTAATTAACTGCATCGTAACACTTTACACGGATTAAAGCAATTACCACCAGCTTCATTAAATGATTTCAATTATTATAACCATTACCTCATGGTTACAATATTATTCGGATCACACCGATCTATAATATCTTCTACTATTCTCTATCCACTCATTTCGCCATCAACTATTTATGGCAAGTAGAAAACAAGCTACTGCAAGTTTTGTTTGTTAACCTGTACCTGGTTACAACAATATCGGTAACATACCGATTAAGAAAATTTAGTCTAGTTGGAATCGATTTTAGCTGTTATTAACTAGTCATAGACTGTAGAAAATTTTCTTGATTATCCTTGCTTGGTCACATCTTAATATTGTAAATAAATTTCAATCTGAAATTATTGGGATTGCCTTCAGATCAAAAGAAACATATTGATTTGTCAATAATAATTTTTTTTCCATTTAATCCAGCCAGTGCTTTCTGACTGATTATATTAATTAAACTGTAATGGTTGAGTTGCCATTTAGTTTAAATAGTGTCACAAAGTGAATTTTTGTGACGGATGGAGAGCCGTCGACTAATGCATAATTTAGCGAATTTATTCTGTTTTAGAATAGGAATAGGATCGACTTCCAGATATATTTTGTTAGATTTGCAGTTGTGCACATGCACATTATCACCATCGCCGTCAACCCCTTTAAATCATCAGCAGCGGATTCATCTAACCAGATATTTCCAGATCTTGTTTACCACTCGGCTACCGAGTTGAGTCGGTATCGCTCTTCATGAAATTTCTGGAATAGAAATATTGTTTACCGGCCTAATCTACTATATGAATCAGCAGTATTGTCATCATTTGCTGCACCCTTAACATCAGTAGCAGCTGAGTCAAACCCCGTCACATGACCAGTGGCGTGATCGTCTTTTCAGACTCTCATTGGTCAGGAAGCTCTTTTCCCCCGGCCTCCTAATTTTCAGCGACCCGGTGCAGCTTCTAGAAGACCTGGAAGAAAGCAGTTGTTCGGTGAACGGGTTCGTGTACGGCTGCGTTCCGAGCGGCGCTCCTAATAGTGGTGTATTAGAGGGTTAATATTCTATTCCGTATTTTAGTGAATGGAATATTGTATGTCGAATTGCCGACTGTATTTGAAGATAGAAACTCCTGGGGGATTTTCTTTCTTGTTGGTTATTTTTCCTAAATTCGTATCACTGGGGGTGATCGAGTTATCCTTGGTTTTGAAACCTGTAAGGGATCTCAAGCTTGTGTTAAAAATAGTTGAGTGGGGAAATTTAGCTAGGCTCTTTAAGTGGATTATTTTTGAGTGCTTAATTTATAAGTCTCGGCTCTGTCGCTTCACGACGTTTCCAATTATAATACGGGAAGTGGGAATCGGTTCGCTATTCTCCGTATCAGTATCCACGTCATTTCAGGTAATTGTATGTCAGGACTGGTAGTCCGTATATTTTTCCTTCTCTGTAGTAAGGTGGCCTTTAGTTTAAAGAGTAATTTTTCTCCATTGAGTTTTTATTCTTGTAGGGAAATCCCTGTCCTTTTTAAGAATAGTTTTTCTCAATTAATTTTTATTCTTGTGGGAAAATCCCTGTTCCTTTTGAGAAAAGTTTTCTCGATTAATTTTTATCCTTGTAGAGAGATTATTATCATTTATGGTAAATTTTCCTTGCTTAGTTTTCATACTATAGAGTGGCCCTGTATTTTAAATTCGCTTAGCAGTTTCTGACTTGCTGTAATTCCAAGTAGGAAAAGTCCAATCCTTTTCCTAGAGAACTCAGGTGCAGCTTGAGTTCGTCCTTGTCGAAGTTTCTAGACTGCGACGTCCATTCTCTTCCTTTCTCTTCACTTTCCCTATTCTAAAATCCTCCTAGCTCTCAGGTACAGCTTGAGGACTTCCTCGCCGAAGTTTCTAGACTGCGGCATCCTTTCTCTTTCTTTCTCTTAATTCTTCCTGTGTTAAAATCCTTCCTGATCTCAGTTCCAGATTCGAGATCGTCCTAGTCGCGGGTTTTCAGACCCGCGAATCCTTTCTAAAATTCTTAGAAACCTGTTTTCTTTAATAGCAAATATTATTTGCTGGTTTTCCCTGTGGAAAATTCACGAATTTTCCCGTGATCTCAGTTGCAAATTAGAGATCGATCTTGGGTAGTCCTTAGACTGGCAATTACTTGGAAAAGTCTGTTGAAATCTTTTCCTGAATTAGGAGTCTCTGACTCGATATTTTCCTTGTGGAAAATCCTGGAAAAATCCTTTCCTACCCTGACAACGACAGACTGTTGTCTTCCCGATATTATTCTACAGACTGTGTCTGTGAAAAATCTTTTCTATCCTCTCATAATAGTCGACATACTGACTATTAATTTAAAAGCGTTTCGGACGATTGAGAGTGATTCCCATACCCTTAAGGGCAGTTACAGACTGGCCCCTAATAACCGGCGCGCAGTCATCAGACTAGTGCGGAAATCCTGTTTAGCAGTTCCAGAATTGCTGAAAATCCTTTCGCAGCTGCAGGCTCGCGATTCAGAAAACCTACACCTAAAACCTTATCCTCTAAATTTTAATTACCACTTAATTGAAATCGATATACTGTATTTAGCTAGCAGGTCCAGCTTGCTGAGAGCTAGAGCGCGATTCACAGATCGCGAGTTATTGAACAAAACCCCATTAGTTACAGGAAGGAACAATCCTATTAACGAATGTCCATTTCCCAAGCCCGATAAAATATTCCCTATACCTCAAACTCGGTATACCATATCCTGTACCTTATACCTCTTACGCCCCTCCAATCATATTGATCTAATACCGGGTGCGCAGATTCAGTCTGCACACCGACAGCCCGCAGTCTCAGATTGCGAAAACCGTAACAAAAATTCTATATCATTCCTTGTTAAACTCCATCCCGAGTTCCTCCACCTACAACCTTTATTCCGGGCTTGCAGGTACAGCTTTGCTCGCCGTCAACTCGCAGTTGGTTCAGATTGCGTACTACCTTTACAAATATAATTATTTGTGGGATCTGATATCCGGATCCGTATCCTTGGTTAAGGTTACCTCAATTCTCCCTAACACCCAACCTGAATTCCAAGAGCCGAGGGCCGAATCGGCCAACAACGGCACGGGCACACACACTTCCCTTCAAATTAAATACCTCCCGCCAAAGACAGAGGGTAAAGAATCAGGACAGGGGGAGAAGTGTAGGTCCAGTATCTCCACCAGTCAATACGGTCACCGACCCCGACCCATACCCGGCTGTAGCTAGTCCGCGTCGTAGCAATACTTCGCAATTATTAGAAAACCTAGAGGGTGGAATAGGTCATGCTAATAAAACTGGCGCCCAACGTGGGGCTAAGACGTCTGGCGCCCAAGAAAATCGCGAAGAGGGTTTAGGTGAATCCCAATCCGCGATGAGTGTACACGGAGAAGAGACTACTCATCAGGATGATGAAGTCGTACAGGCGGCCCGCCGGGTGGACCTCGCGGAACGCGAAGCCGACCCCAGAGTGTCGTGGGTTTATCGGCTGAATAAGGAGGAAGCGGTCGGCTACCTAGAGAGTCTCGGCCTGTCGGCAGCGGGGACTGTGAAGGAGCTGAGGAGGAGGATGGTCGAGCACCTTCGATCCCGGACCACTGCTGCCTCTCAACCAGGTACAGAGCCGGCACTGTCCCGCTCTTCAGGCACGTATAGTCAGGGAGAAGTCTGCGACAAGGTAAGAAGTTGGAATTTACATTTTGATGGTGTATCGGATGCTCCCAGTTTCATCGAGAGGCTCGCGGAACTCCAGGGCGCATATGGGATCTCTGGGGAGCAATCTCTTATAGCCCTGCCGGAGCTGATGGAGGGAGGGGCCCTACTTGGATGCGGAATCGTCGCTCCCAGTGGAGGACGTGGGCTGATTTTGTAGAGGCATTTAAACTCCGTTATTATCCTCATTCTTATAGTAACGACCTTGAGAGTCAGATCATTGCAAGGAAGCAGAGGGAGGGCGAACCGGCTGATGAGTATGCCGAAGCCTTGCTTACCTTAATGAGACGGTTAGGTAGTTATGAGGGGGATAGGATGCTTCAAAGATTGTATTTGAATTTATTACCGAGGTATAAATTATATGTTCGTAGTGTAGGGGTTAAAAATGTAGATGAGTTGTTAGATGTAACCAGAGAGTATGAGGCGATTCATGCTGAAGAGAGAAACGGGAGGTTATCTCTGAAAAGCACGAAAAGTGAAGAACAAAAACGGAGTGATTTTCAGTCTAAAGCCGCACCGAAAACGCGAGAAAACAGGGTAGGAGAAATCCAAGAGCCTAAGTGTTGGAATTGTAATAAAGTAGGGCATTGGAAGTCGAGTTGTCCCGAAATTTCTAGTTGTCAGAAGTGTAAAGAAAATTTTGATTATTGTAAATGTGTCTCACAAACCAATAAGATATCAGAAATCGCTGTAGTGAAGTCATCACGTGTTTTAAGTACGAGGTCAAAGTTGGGGGATGAGCGCATTTTTATTGATGTAGAAATTGCAGGGCAAAAATTTATTGCACTATTAGATATGGGAGTAGAGGTATCCTGTATTAGTGGAAAAGCTCTTAAAGTGTTAGAGCAAGTAGGGTGTGTTAGAAAAGAAAAGTGTAGTCACCATGAAATATTAACCAATGGGAAGTATAATAATTTTTCCACAAAAATCATAACTAATTTAAAAGTAGAAAATATTCTAGTTTCATTTCAACCGGTAGTTGTAGAGGGGCTTTCCCACGATGTGTCATTGGGTATGTCGTTTATGAAACAGCATAATATGAGTATTCAAATGCGTGATAGAATTGTAGAGTGGGAACCTAGTATAGTAGATAATGGAGTAACAGGTAGCTTAAAGCGTGAAGGGATGTCTAAGTCTTGTATCTCAAAAGTTGCTACAGTAGCTAGCGAGAGACGGGAGAGTGAGAGTGATGGAGATGGGATTTATGTCCATGTGGGAGTAGGTGGAATGGATCTCAATGCTTTAATTGATACGACGACAGATAAAACATTTATCTCTTCTGAAGTAGCCAACCGTCTTGGAGTAGAGGGGGAGCCCATATTACCGGTTATCGTTTGTAGGAAAAATTATAATTGGAAGGTATCTATCACACCTAATATAAATTCGCGAATGGTTTTAGGGTTGAAAAATCTCCGTGATATGAGAGCTGTAATAGAGTTACAGCCTCATGGTATTTGCTTAAGGAGTAGGGATGATGAGGGAAAATTATCAGTTGTCTCCGGGATGGAGAAAGTAGATAAATCCCCTGTAAGAAAACTTGAAAAGTTTTCACCTACCTCTGAACAAGCTCCTGTAAGCGGGAAAAGAGTAAAGCTCCATAAGAGGGTTGAATCTATTAAACTTTATACCTGTCCTAAAAATATAGAGAAGCAGGGGAATGCTTTAAATATTGAGAATAGGCAGGGTAAGGTTGTGGTACGGGATGTACTGTCACGTTTTCCTCATAGAGAGGGGGGCGAGTTGAATAGAGCTAACTCAGGTTGTAGTGCAACTTATTCAATTGGAAATCGTCGTAGCGGTAGCGAATTTAGTGGGAAAGGAGAATTGAAAACCCGATCCGAGATAAGGAGATCAGGGGGAATGATTTTGGTAACAATTCATTGTATTCCAGCGGTCAACAGTACAAGAGCCGATGGAGAAGAGCGAAAGTAGTAGGTAGACCCCTAATGTGTTCCATATGAGGGGTGAATGGTTCTCTTTTCATCTTTCATCTTTTTCTCCTTTTTCTTTTCATTCTTCACAGGTGGTGCGCCGTTTTACTTTTCCTTTCTTTCAGATTATTATACGGCTGCTGCCAGCCAGGGGCTGTCGTTATCGGTGTTATCGGGAGATAACAAGCGATGAAGTCTATTGCTGATTGCAGTTATAATAGTTGGAGCAACAGGTTGTTTCTTTTTCAGCGTTAGGTCATGCTTATCTTGTGGCTTGAGAAGCCTGACCTACTGCACTAATTATTCTTCTTTTCAGCTTCGAGGAGTCAACCGGTACCTCGGATGCTGTATTTTCTTCTCATCGCCAACCCCCCCCCCCTCCTTAGTAGGAGTGGGGTGTCACAAAGTGAATTTTTGTGACGGATGGAGAGCCGTCGACTAATGCATAATTTAGCGAATTTATTCTGTTTTAGAATAGGAATAGGATCGACTTCCAGATATATTTTGTTAGATTTGCAGTTGTGCACATGCACATTATCACCATCGCCGTCAACCCCTTTAAATCATCAGCAGCGGATTCATCTAACCAGATATTTCCAGATCTTGTTTACCACTCGGCTACCGAGTTGAGTCGGTATCGCTCTTCATGAAATTTCTGGAATAGAAATATTGTTTACCGGCCTAATCTACTATATGAATCAGCAGCATTGTCATCATTTGCTGCACCCTTAACATCAGTAGCAGCTGAGTCAAACCCCGTCACATGACCAGTGGCGTGATCGTCTTTTCAGACTCTCATTGGTCAGGAAGCTCTTTTCCCCCGGCCTCCTAATTTTCAGCGACCCGGTGCAGCTTCTAGTAGACCTGGAAGAAAGCAGTTGTTCGGTGAACGGGTTCGTGTACGGCTGCGTTCCGAGCGGCGCTCCTAATAGTGGTGTATTAGAGGGTTAATATTCTATTCCGTATTTTAGTGAATGGAATATTGTATGTCGAATTGCCGACTGTATTTGAAGATAGAAACTCCTGGGGATTTTCTTTCTTGTTGGTTATTTTTCCTAAATTCGTATCACTGGGGGTGATCGAGTTATCCTTGGTTTTGAAACCTGTAAGGGATCTCAAGCTTGTGTTAAAAATAGTTGAGTGGGGAAATTTAGCTAGGCTCTTTAAGTGGATTATTTTTGAGTGCTTAATTTATAAGTCTCGGCTCTGTCGCTTCACGACGTTTCCAATTATAATACGGGAAGTGGAATCGGTTCGCTATTCTCCGTATCAGTATCCACGTCATTTCAGGTAATTGTATGTCAGGACTGGTAGTCCGTATATTTTTCCTTCTCTGTAGTAAGGTGGCCTTTAGTTTAAAGAGTAATTTTCTCCATTGAGTTTTTATTCTTGTAGGGAAATCCCTGTCCTTTTTAAGAATAGTTTTTCTCAATTAATTTTTATTCTTGTGGGAAAATCCCTGTTCCTTTTGAGAAAAGTTTTCTCGATTAATTTTTATCCTTGTAGAGAGATTATTATCATTTATGGTAAATTTTCCTTGCTTAGTTTTCATACTATAGAGTGGCCCTGTATTTTAAATTCGCTTAGCAGTTTCTGACTTGCTGTAATTCCAAGTAGGAAAAGTCCAATCCTTTTCCTAGAGAACTCAGGTGCAGCTTGAGTTCGTCCTTGTCGAAGTTTCTAGACTGCGACGTCCATTCTCTTCCTTTCTCTTCACTTTCCCTATTCTAAAATCCTCCTAGCTCTCAGGTACAGCTTGAGGACTTCCTCGCCGTAGTTTCTAGACTGCGGCGTCCTTTCTCTTTCTTTCTCTTAATTCTTCCTGTGTTAAAATCCTTCCTGATCTCAGTTCCAGATTCGAGATCGTCCTAGTCGCGGGTTTTCAGACCCGCGAATCCTTTCTAAAATTCTTAGAAACCTGTCTTCTTTAATAGCAAATATTATTTGCTGGTTTTCCAGCAAAAAATTCACGAATTTTCCCGTGATCTCAGTTGCAAATTAGAGATCGATCTTTGGGTAGTCCTTAGACTGGCAATTACTTGGAAAAGTCTATTGAAATCTTTTCCTGAATTAGGAGTCTCTGACTCGATATTTTCCTTGTGGAAAATCCTGGAAAAATCCTTTCCTACCCTGACAACGACAGACTGTTGTCTTCCCGATATTATTCTACAGACTGTGTCTGTGAAAAATCTTTTCTATCCTCTCATAATAGTCGACATACTGACTATTAATTTAAAAGCGTTTCGGACGATTGAGAGTGATTCCCATACCCTTAAGGGCAGTTACAGACTGGCCCTTAATAACCGGCGCGCAGTCATCAGACTAGTGCGGAAATCCTGTTTAGCAGTTCCAGAATTGCTGAAAATCCTTTCGCAGCTGCAGGCTCGCGATTCAGAAAACCTACACCTAAACCTTATCCTCTAAATTTTAATTACCACTTAATTGAAATCGATATACTGTATTTAGCTAGCAGGTCCAGCTTGCTGAGAGCTAGAGCGCGATTCACAGATCGCGAGTTATTGAACAAAACCCCATTAGTTACAGAAGGAACAATCCTATTAACGAATGTCCTTTCCCAAGCCGATAAAATATTCCCTATACCTCAAACTCGGTATACCATATCCTGTACCTTATACCTCTTACGCCCCTCCAATCATATTGATCTAATACCGGGTGCGCAGATTCAGTCTGCACACCGACAGCCCGCAGTCTCAGATTGCGAAAACCGTAACAAAAATTCTATATCATTCCTTGTTAAACTCCATCCCGAGTTCCTCCACCTACAACCTTTATTCCGGCTTGCAGGTACAGCTTTGCTCGCCGTCAACTCGCAGTTGGTTCAGATTGCGTACTACCTTTACAAATATAATTATTTGTGGGATCTGATATCCGGATCCGTATCCTTGGTTAAGGTTACCTCAATTCTCCCTAACACCCAACCTGAATTCCAAGAGCCGAGGGCCGAATCGGCCAACAACGGCACGGGCACACACACTTCCCTTCAAATTAAATACCTCCCGCCAAAGACAGAGGGTAAAGAATCAGGACAGGGGGAGAAGTGTAGGTCCAGTATCTCCACCAGTCAATACGGTCACCGACCCCGACCCATACCCGGCTGTAGCTAGTCCGCGTCGTAGCAATACTTCGCAATTATTAGAAAACCTAGAGGGTGGAATAGGTCATGCTAATAATAGAACTCTATTTTATGAGAAAAATTAAACGGAATATGCTGTTTTCTTTTAATAAACTATTTACCAATTTCTTTCAATAACAATAATATGTCAGTCTTTAATATTCTCATTATTTTCGGAATCGTGCTAATGCTATTAATTTCCAAAATTCGGCTAATAAATTCGTGCTAATAATTCTGAATTAATTTTCTTCAATTTCTATGCAATTTTGTCTTTGACAACAAAATTTAATTTCCTCATTTTAAATGGGATAATTATGAATCAAAAATAGCTCTAAAGCTGTGATATGATTGAACTTCTATGATATTCACCCTTCTCGCCTCTTACCTCCTTATTGGCGGCGCGTGACACCTCTCTGGTATCCCATCCTCCGGATAGGAAGCGACCCTCTATAGACTCGCTCGGCCTCCTGCTGTCCATCCGCTCGAATTCCGTCCACCTTTTCCGCAACTGCTCCATCACCATCCTCTTCCTCATCTTCGGGCAGGTGTGGCTGGAGCTTGTGCCCTTCTCGTGCACAGTAAACCTCTTACCGGCACTCAACATTTCCTCGACCTCATATGGGCCAGAAAATTCCGGCGCTAACTTCGCGGCAAGCTGATTAGCACCCGAGGACAGGTGACACTCCTTCCTGTAGAGTAGCTGTCCAGGGTTCACCTTCCTTGTCCTCCTTTTCCAATTATAATACCGGTTGGCATTATAATTCTCGTCTCCAATATCAGAAACTACTTCCTGTGTAGTTTCCAGCACCGGCAGTCTTCTAGACTGCACTGCTCGAAGATTATTTCCAGCTCCTTGCTGAAAATTATCCTCCTTCTTCCGCCTCCGGTACAGCTTTTCCGGACAGTTGAACCTCCAGTGCCCAGCTCGTTTACAGTGCCAGCAAATGAACTTTCCACGGGCTGGAGAAATTTTCTGAGAAATAAATTCCTCTTTTCCAGCCTTCCACACAGCTCCTACGTGTTCCTGGACTTGAGGAAATTTCTTCTTCTCCTGCTTCTTCACAGGAATAATTCCAGGTGGCTTCCTTGACCTCCCTATGTCAGGCTGGGTTTTAACAGTAGCCAGCCTCGAGTTGACAGCTCCTTTTCCCACTTTTGGAGTGGAAATATCGTCTCCAATGTGCTTTTTGACGAGATGAGGATCCCATTCCACTGACCGGGAATAGGGGTCTATTTTCACCCGGTGCTCACGAAGAAACTCCATACCAAGCAGAACATCTGGAGAAAGCCCATCCATTATTGTGAGTGTTGTTGATAGGGATATTCTGCCAATTTTCAGGTTGGTTATAACACCACCTCGCAGACGTGCAGCCGCTCCGTTAGCCATAGCAGCGCCGCGCTGCACAGGCTCTTGTTCCACTGCTTCCAAACTATTAAAAGCTTTAGAGCTAATATAGTTGGACTCTGCTCCGGTGTCGAGAAGAGCACTATACTGTCTGTCTCCTATTTCCACTGTAGTGAAAAGACGGTTGTCATCCTGGAGCTCTGGCTCTAGCTGGATTGAAGCCTTGTTTTAACCCCAGCTGTTTTATCAGAAGTCTTCTTCTGCTCTCTTTCACAGGAACAATTTGGTCGTGGCTTCCCGCACTTTGAGCAGAGTGAAACCTCCGGACACTCTGATCTCCAGTGTCCCACCTTCTTGCACTGCCAACACACGGGGCCTTCTGGAGGTTGTTCACTCTGACGCTGTGTAGTAGTAGTCTCCTGTCGAGGCTTGGTCTGCTTCCTCACCTCCTCCTGCTTCACTGCTCGTTGTCTCTGTTGAGCACTCTTCTCCTCGAATTTATTCGTTCATATTGCCTCGCTAAGTGTAGCAAGTCATCGGTGGTGTACACTTCAGCCTCCCTGATGTAGAGCTTGTAGTGTGGTAAAAGATTTTTGTACAATCTCTGTACCTGGCTACTCTCTGAAAAACCACCTCTTCTCCTCATCAGCGTTAGCAGCTCCTCAACATAGTCGTCTATGAGCTCGCCTTCTTTCTGCCGCCTGTCGAGAATTTCATTCTCAAGATCCTCCACATAAGTAGGTGGATAGTAACGAGACCGAAAGTCTCTCAGGAAATCGTCCCAGTGTCTCCACTTTTCTCTCCTATTCCTCATCCATAAGGAACATTTCCCCGCTAAAATTTCAGGTAGCGCTGGAAATAACTGTCTGCCAGACAAGCCATATGCTTGTTGCAGCTCCTCGAGCCGCTCCATAAAACTTGGAGCATCTCCACTCCCATCATATGAGAGCCGCCACCCTCGAACCTTGTCACACACGGCACCCGGGTCCATACAGGATGTAGCAGGCACCGCTGACCTGGTAGGTGACCTCAACACATACCTAGGCATGTTATAATGCCCCTCCGGCATCTCCGGCCTCACCAGTGCAGGCTCTGCCTCCTCGCTAACTGGTGCTGGCCTTCGCGCTCTTCGACGAAGCGCCTCCTCCCCATTATCCAGAACGGGGAGCATCACAACAATCCGCTGTCATTGCTCCAGTAGAGCCCTCCTCAGGCTCGTACTTGTGCCATCTGTCAGCACTGATTCGAGTATTAGATCAATCAAGCCCTGATCGTGCACTCTGTACACCCAGGAGTTGCTGGAGTCTCCATCAAACTCTGGAGACATCTCCTTGGGTATTTCTTCCGGTCTGGAACATGCAGTGGCCTCCGTGATTGGTGGCCACAGAGCTGCAGCTCCTTCCTCTTCCTGACATGTGCCAGCTCCACCACCGATCCTGTTTAGACCGGCGGCCTCCACCATTGTCCTCCGGTGGTTTTCGACAAGAGCTCTCCTGAGCTCTGCCATGGTACCTGTTGTAGGTAGCCCTGCTGATGCTGCTAGATCCACTGCTTCATTCCGGTGGAGTTTGTAAATCCAGGACACTCCTGGATCGCTGTTATCCTCTCGCGCCTCCTGGTCTTCTCCGGCGCGATTACATTTCTCTTCTGCACTCATTGCTGCTTTTCTCCTCCTGCCTTGGGCCCCACGTTCGTGTGCCAATCTTCTGAGTAGATTTTTGCCCACACCTTCTCTATCAGAGTTCCCAGTGTCGCTCTGGGCCGGCTAAACTCAGTCGGCGACTGGGGAGGGCCGCGGCAGGGGACGGGAGTCTTGGTGGGGTGTCCGTCAACCACCCTCGTTCGGTTGGGGGTTGAAACAGGGTTTTGAGTGCTTTGGAGAAATGTTTCCCTCTTTTAGGAAAGAGGGGCCGTGCTTTCGCACTGCCAAACAGGGTTGGTCGCAGAAAGAAGGGAACAGGAACCTTGCGGTGTCAGTCGTGAGAAAGGGCTTCGTGTCGGGACTAAGTCTTAGTCCTTGGGCACCGGGTGTCTTCCCGGGGTCCGGGTTGGACGCGGAGCTCTGGTAAAGGCCTTCCCTGGCCTTCCCAGAGGTCCTCTTTTGCTTCCGCACTGGATCAGTGCGCTGCGGCGGCTCGCGCTCTGGACTTCCCTAAGTCCTACTTGCCGGGCACCAGCTGTCCTTCTGGGGTCCGGATCGGCCGCGGAGTTGCGGGAAAGGTTTTTCCACACCTTCCTAGATGTCCTTTCTCGATCCCGCACTGGATTAGTGCGCTGCGGCGGCCGGCACTCTGGACTTTCCTAAGTCCCACTTGCCGGGCACCAGCTGTCCTCCTGGGGTCCGGATCGGCCGCGGAGTTGCGGAAAGGTTTTCCCACACCTTCCCAGATGTCCTTTCTCGATCCCGCACTGGATTAGTGCGCTGCGGCGGCCAGCACTCTGGACTTTCCTAAGTCCCACTTGCCGGGCACCAGCTGTCCTCCTGGGGTCCGGATCGGCCGTGGAGTTGCGGGAAAGGTTTTTCCACACCTTCCGAGATGTCCTTTCTCGATCCCGCACTGGATTAGTGCGCTGCGGCGGCCAGCACTCTGGACTTTCCTAAGTCCCACTTGCCGGGCACCAGCTGTCCTCCTGGGGTCCGGATCGGCCGCGGAGTTGCAGGAAAGGTTTTTCCACACCTTCCCAGATGTCCTTTCTCGATCCCGCACTGGATTAGTGCGCTGCGGCGGCCAGCACTCTGGACTTCCTAAGTCCCACTTGCCGGGCACCAGCTGTCCTCCTGGGGTCCGGGTCGGCCGCGGAGTTGCGGGAAAGGTTTTTCCACACCTTTCCAGATGTCCTTTCTCGATCCCGCACTGGATCAGTGCGCTGCGGCGGCTCGCGCTCTGGACTTTCCTAAGTCCTACTTGCCGGACACCAGCTGTCCTCCTGGGGTCCGGATCGGTCGCGGAGTTGCGGGAAAGGTTTTTCCACACCTTCCAGATGTCCTCTCTCGATTCCGCACTGGATTAGTGCGCTGCGGCGGCCAGCACTCTGGACTTTCCTAAGTCCCACTTGCCGGCACCAGCTGTCCTCCTGGGGTCCGGATCGTCCGCGGAGTTGCGGGAAAGGTTTTTCCACACCTTCCCAGATTTCCTTTCTCGATCCCGCACTGGATTAGTGCGCTGCAGCGGCCAGCACTCTGGACTTTCCTAAGTCCCACTTGCCGGGCACCAGCTGTCCTCCTGGGGTCCGGATCGGCCGCGGAGTTGCGGGAAAGGTTTTTCCACACCTCCCAGATGTCCTTTCTCGCCTCGATGTCCCACTGGTGGCCTACCAATGGGGAGTCAGGTTTCGACCAAACCTGACGTGTCGCCGTTGGTCAAAACTGGTAGCCCGTCGTCTAAACAGGTTAAATGTCGTTCAACACTCGCCCAAACGAGTGTAGAGCAGTGGAGTTCACCGTGTTGGAGGCTAATCATCTTTAGCCTCAACACAACTCCCGGTCGCTGAAGAAATCAGAGTTCACTTTCGTACAAGACATACTGTGACGTTGCTAGCTGCTCGCTGCTTCCTTCTCACCTCTCTCGACCGCTCGACCTGGCTCTCCGAACTCGACTGCCTCCTGCTAGCCTTTCTCGAGCCTCCCTCAGTGACCGAGAGGGAGGGGAGAGAGGATGCGCAGCACCGCTGAGCGGTAGGCCAGTGGCTGGCTTGAACGTTGACCCCTCAGATTCTATGAAAGATAGCCGAGCGTCAAATAAATGAGCCCTAAATTCAATCCTTTCTCTAGTTACGATATACATTGTGACAACATTGTGATTACTACAACAAAACCTATTCACTTATACCTATTATACTTACACTTATACCTATTCACTTATACTTATTCACATAACCTATTCACTAAGTAGTGGCGCAGTCACAGGAGATTGCTCCGTTTCACTCTCTCTCCAGGTGAATGCCTTCGGGTTCCTGCTGCGTTGCTCGTCACTGCTCCTATTCGTGCTCTTTCCAGACAACCGTGAACCGAAACGAACGCTCTCACTCGCTCTCATTGTGAGCGCATAACGTGGGAACATAACGCAGTTTCTTGAAGTGTCACCCGGCAAACCAATTCATAAGACATTGTCAAATCAAAACAATTTTGAGGATAATGATGCACATTATAACTTGAAGAAAACACTTTAGATTAAAACTGCAAGCGTGGCCTTGTGCCATGAATACTAACGTATTGTGACAGAGCATAATTACTTGGAAATTAATTACATTGGGAAGATTAATTGAAATTAAGTCATAATGATATTAGTAACACCAAGTGTTGGTGAAAAAATGGAAGAAATATATTCCATTAAGGAAATAAGTGAAAAGACGCAACACTGACGCTAACTGAAAAACAGCCATCGATGCCATTTTTGTGAAGAGTGGTGTTCTCGACCAGAAGCCGGAAATGCCTCAAACGTTTAGTGTAGAAGAAGAGTTACCAACCTAGAGCAACCAGAGCTACCAATCTATACTGAAACCACTTCCTAGCAAAAATGATGTATTATCGTGACATAATCTACTGATGCGGACAACATGTTTGCGAGGCAAAAACAAAATGGAAAGAATAAACTAGGAACTAATGAGATTCAACACAAACCAATAGATAAAAATCACTCTGACTTACAGCATAGATCATCAGCCGGGGTAAGTTTTAATAATACAGTTTTTCATTGCATCATAAATGGATTCATTAGTACTTTTCTGTCAGAATATATTGAATATTTAATCGATTAAAATTACAGTCCACTCAATCAGAAATTTGTATATCTATTGCTGGTCTACCAGCCCGTGATGTGTATTGGCCCAAGTTGTACTCAAATTCTCATATGTGCATTTGTAGTTTGTTCATATTGTAGTCGACAAGTTCAAGAGCTTAGAGCAGACAGCTAAACTTTGTTGTGCTTATCAATAGGATTGTGTCTACAGATAAGTTGTTTGTTCATTACTATCTTATTGTTGGCGAAAACAAAAGCTATTCACAATGAATACGCAAGAGAATTAGATCCTAAAACTATTCCTGCAATGTTGAAAATTCATAGGGCGAAGTTAGAACAATAATATCAGAGAATACAGCGTACATTTGATTTGTGTAAAAATGTATCTGATCCGAAAACAGCTCAATATGTTTTAACTTTGGCTAGATCAATTCCAGCAACAGTTGCGGATTATGATAGTATTGAATTTAAGATTAATGAATTAGAAATGAGTGTAGACCCAGAATATGTCCCTAAATTCAATTACTCGCATTTAGATATGATTGCATTTATTGATAAAACATAAAAAAACCAAAAAAATAAAAAAGTCGAAAAATAAAAAACAATCAGAAACTAAGCAAGCAGCTTCACTGTCAGTTTCAGCAAGTAGTGTAGCTAATGAACAACAATTATTACCGAAAATTCAATTGCCAAATTTTAGTGGACGTCAGGCTGAATGGTCTACGTTTTTTGAATTATTCAAATCATTAGTCCATGACAATACCACTTTATCAGATCAACATAAGGTCAGTATTTAGTTTCAAAGCTTACTCATGAGGCCACGAATTATAATATTAATATTTATTATTTATATTAATAATTTATTAATTAGTTATTTATATTAATTTGAAAAGAAGGTATATGAGATTTTTCGACAAGCAACAGCATGTGGATAACTGAGCTGCATAATTTAAATGCTATGATTGATGATTTAAGAAGCACATAGTAACTTTTCGTGCTAAAAGCAAAACCAAATAAGTGAGCTATCTGTGTTATTTTTTCGATATATAATATATTTTTTTTTTCTTCTTATTCTATTTTTTATACTTGTTGCTCTATATATTTATCTATTCGTTGATTTGTTGATATTTTGTGTATATATTGTGTCAATATTTGATGGTGTATCCTTCATTTATTTCACTATCTCCATGCATGACCAATCTCGTTATAATCTATTAGTTATCAGTATTGTAAAATTATTAAGATTACCAGCCAACTATATTCTTCACCCGATAAGTTGGGAAAAGCAGCAATAGACATACCATTGATTATCAAAACTTTGGAAATAATACGTTCAAGAGATTTATATAATTATCCAGTAACAGCAAATCTGATTTGAAGAATCTCAAAGTCATGTAGTATTAAGTTGCAGCAACGTAAATTCTCGCATCTGCATTTGCGGAATTCAACAAATCAGTCACAGAAATTGTGGACTGTTGGAGCAGCTGATGTCAGTAGCCAGCAAGAGCAGAGAACTGCGGGAGCTCCTGGGTGAGCCAGTAAGAAATTGGTATTATTATTATTCTAGGAACCACATTAAGGGTTATATATCTTGTAATTCATGCTCTACCGACTGCAGCCGAGCAGGGCACACAGTAGTGAAAAAGGATAACGTTACACGTGTAAAAAATGAGGGTTTGGAGGATTGTATTTTTTTGTACCAGGATTGAAAGTGTTAGATCCAACATCTTGGAGGGAGTTCGAGATTTCTTGTCGAGATAAGGACCTTCCGACTTACAAAGATTTTGTACACTTCGTTGAAAGACAGTTCAAGTCATTGCCATGTGATAAAAATAATAAATTCGAATTATCAAGTGGTGTGAAGCCAGTCAAGAACTTGTCGTATTCTAGGATTTTGGTGGTTCAATCAGAGACGACTTCGACTGGTAATGTTCGTGAAAAGTCAAATTGTTTGAAGTGTAATCAAGGTACTCATAGCTTACTTGATTGTCGTTCTTTTTTGAAATTGTCACCATGGGAACGTTTCCGTTTCGTCAAAGACAAATCATGTTGTACTACAAAAACTTGTAAATGACTTAATTTGCCGATAACACGTCTGGCAACAACAGTTAATTGTCTTGGCAGGAGGGTCGAGAGCTGTGCGGGGCAGGGGTGCCCAGCCCCCCCAAGGGCAATGGCGCATGTCACCCCCAATCCAAGTGTAATGCCCCCTCCCCACAATCCAAGTGTAATGCCCCCCCCAAAGTACCCCAATTCCCAACCCTTTAGTTTTTAACATTAGTCAGTGTATGACAATACAATTCACATCTTACATTCTAATCTTCCAAAGGACATTTTTACCTTTTGTCTTGTGAGGAGTTCTTTCTGTTTCATAATATTGTAAAAATATAAACCATCGTTCTCATCTCTATTAAAATAGAAATAAAGTATCTTTTTGATATTATTTTTGAGACTAGCAGTGCACCCGTTCTTGTTTGGGAGGACTAGAAAGTATTACACTACATCAGGAAAAACTACATGACAAATATATCAATAGGATATTAAAAGATAAGTAAGGGAGGCTTCACTTTTTTAATGTTAAGGTTACTTATAAAAAGTTGAATAATAATATCATTGATAATTCTTTATTGCAAAAGAATATTGCATAGCAATTTTGGTACCTAAACATCATACAAATTTGGAACGATTTTATTCATACAATATAATATAATGTCAGCTAGTTTAGGTATTCTAATCCTATACTATTAAACGAGCAATTCTGTTTAGATGTTTTGATGTTCAAATGTTTATATGTTTATATGTTATATGTTACGCGGATTATGATAGTATTGAATTTAAGATTAATGAATTAGAAATGAGTGTAGACCCAGAATATGTCCCTAAATTCAATTACTCGCATTTAGATATGATTGCATTTATTGATAAAACATAGAAAAAAAAAATAAAAAAGTCGAAAAAATAAAAAAACAATCAGAAACTAAGCAAGCAGCTTCACTGTCAGTTTCAGCAAGTAGTGTAGCTAATGAACAACAATTATTACCGAAAATTCAATTGCCAAATTTAGTGGACGTCAGGCTGAATGGTCTACGTTTTTTTGAATTATTCAAATCATTAGTCCATGACAATACCACTTATCAGATCAACATAAGGTCCAGTATTTAGTTTCAAAGCTTACTCATGAGGCCACGAATATTTGTGAACATCTTCCACCTATAGCCACTAATTACAAAATTATTTGGGATGCATTGGTTAGCCGTTATAATGACCCTAGATCTCAGATAGATGCTTATTTAGATGAAATATTTCAGTTTAAAGGTTTGAAGGTTGAATCTAGGGCGGGCTTGGCATCAATATTAGATAGATTTTGTAATTCTATTACAGCTTTGAAGCGGGTATAACAGATTATTTTGAATAACTGGCAAAATCGCTAAATGAAAAGATTTTATAGGTCTCTAGCAAACTGCTGCTTTGTTATCGCCAGGTGCGATATCAACAAGCTAGAGATTAGATAATAATGGGTATCCTAGCTACTGTTTCGAACAGCCAAGTAGAAAATAATTTTATTGCTATTTATTAAATTATAAAATAATCAATTTTTGAGGTTAGGCTCTATAATACTTACTGGTCGGCAACCTAAATAATCAGACAAGCCGTATAATTTGAATTTGGCCAGACACCTATGGCAAATTTGGTTGTAAAAAATAGCATTTGCTTAAGATGTGACCAGAGGATTTGGTAAACACGTGGCATGTTATTGTAAAAGGAAAAACATTTAATAAACATGAAAATATTTATTATGTCAAAGGAGCATGTACAAAATATGTAAAATAAATAAAAATATTAAGGAAGTATGTATATTCTATTGGGCACATGGATACTTTGTAATTTTGGATAAGACAATCAAAATGCAGTAACTGACTGGGGGTAAAAGCAAGTCGATCAAAATAATAACTCATATTTATATAAATGATAAGAATTTGGAAGTTATCACTACTCAGTTCTTGTACCAGATATAATTGAGTGATTATAAAATATAATGTGTAACATTTTGTAATAACCTAGCAGATTGACACGGACTATTTTGATTATGTAATGGCTTAGTAGTTGAATATTCAAATAATATGCAAATTTGGAATAAGGAAGTATGATTGTAGAGAATAGGGGAGATGAGAGCCCACTTGCTTGCCAGAGGTCACCAGGAACAGCCACCAATTTTATAGAGCACAAGTCCCTTTGTTGATAATTGTTCATTTGAGAAGTTTAAGTTTAAATTCGACAATTAATTTCATAAGACTCAGTGAGGCCATATTAAGGCGTGAGTCACACAGATATTTTATTATTCCCTTGGAGAGGACGACTTCAGCCACCAGAAACCTATGACGACAGAAGAATTTGATTGCCATCATCATCTTGTGAATTTCGACATGTGAGTTATATAGTTAAAAGGAAATATATCTAGGGCGCCCTCAGTGCTTCGAGTGAAACAAGATCTATAAAGCTAGCTTTTGAAAGGTTATTTAAATATTGAAATTAATGTCAAACTTGCGCAAGTCTTGAAACGTAAAAAGGGATTTCTATTAATTAAGAACATATATCAGATTTACATGTTTAAGTATGCACAGATAAAATATTCAAATTTTGATGTTATAAATTATATGCTCACTCAATCATTTTTATTAGTAATCATAAAGATATAAATGAAGCTCATGTTCACTAGATAAATTGATTTGTCTAATTTCCACCAGAAAACGAACCTCTAGCCCTGAGAAATACATATCAATATATTGAGATTTATATTTATCAATTAGTTATTCATATTAATTTGGAAAGAAGGTATATGAGATTTTTCGACAAGCAACAGCATGTGGATAACTGAGCTGCATAATTTAAATGCATATGATTGATGATTTAAGAAGCACATGGTAACTTTTCGTGCTAAAAGCAAAACCAAATAAGTGAGCTGTGTTATTTTTTCGATATATATAATGATCTTACTTCGCACATATTACTTAAAATGATAATTGACGAAAGATTTCATTTACTTAGAAAATCGATTTTAATGTCAATTATAATATAAATCTCAATAAATCTTAAACTGTACAAATATGAACATTCAATGATTCTCTCATCAGCTCTGCTGTTAGTTTGATAACATTAGTAAATTATCAACAAGTCATATGGTTCATATGATTAGAAAGAAGAAGCGTGAATGTAGAGCAACCAGCTTCTTACATCTCCCCCCCTTGAACGAGAAACTTCCTGAAGGAGTCAATTTGCTTGAGTGACAGATGATTGGTTCACTCCCATTGATTCCGCAGGCCACTTCATACATTGAGTTTGATATTCTTCTTATAATGGGGAACGGTCCACTTCTAACTTCATCTAATTTATTTCTATTCAACTTGTCCCTTTTTCTATATACACTAGTTCTTTTTCCTTGAAACCCTATATTCTTCTGTTCTTATCACATCTCAGTTTGTTCCGTTTGTGGTTTAAATTGAAATTTTTTATTGCTTCTTCTCTGTCTATTTGTAAGTTTCGTTTTTTCCTCAGTTGTGATGGTATTATTTCCAAATCCTCTCCCAATAGCAGATATCTTAGTGTAAATTTAGTAGTGCTATGGATGTCTTGTTGTATTCTGATGTGCAACTTTCCGCTATTTTCGACCACGTCTGCGTTCTTCCTTCTGGACTATTCACTTTGCATCTAATACGATTCACCAATGTCTGGTTAGCCGCTCATTAAGACCATTTGATTGTGGGCAATCTACCGATGTGAACACCATTGTAACACCTTTTTCGAGTAGGTAATCTCTAAACTTTTTTGATTTGATAGACGCATATTGATCAGCTATAGGATCTTGACAGAATGGTTTTGTAAGATAGGATCTAGCAAACGAATGTATTCTTTAGTAGTTTGACCGCTAGAGCTTGAAGTGAATGCATATCTAGAGAAGTGATCGACCAATATGTGTAGGTATCGTTTTGTTGAGTTGTTTCCACCAAACCCTCCAACAGTATCTATCGACATGATCTCATACGGTTCACTAGCTGGACCCAATTGTGAAAGTAATCCTATTGAGCTACCTCTTCTTGTTTATTCTTCTTACATATATGACACGAATCACATAGCGCTTGACCATTTCATCCATGTTGGAAAAGTAGTAATGTGGACGTATGTGTAATAGTGTGTGGTGAGTTCCGATATGTCCTAGTTGAAAATGAATTTTCTCAATCAATTCTTTACCCTTTTCTTGAGAAAGGAAGATTCTTTTGTTTCCTTTCATACATTTGTAGAATATTTCCTCTTTATATTCGAATTCCTATTATTCATTATTGCTTCTTTGTTTTTTCTTGATTGTCTTTTATTTCTTGTATAGATATCAAATTCACAACTGTTAAAATGTCTTCATTTCCTTCAAAGTGCTCTAAAACTGGATTCTTGATAAAGTATCTGCTTCAACATTTCCTTTTCCGGGCTATATCAATGTGAATCATATTGTATACAGTATACAAGATCTCCAATTATTCATCGGTTCGTGCTTTCACTCTGAGATTCTCCAAGGTTTGTGGTCTGTGATCACTGTAAACTTCCGTCCTATCAACCAATATTGCCAATACATAATTGTCTCTTTTATAGCCATATTCCAGATAAATAGCTTTTTCTTCTTTTGAGCAGGGCTCAGTTTTTTTGAAAAATGTGCTACTGGATGAAGCTCATTATTTTCTTTGGTTGTTTCAGTACAGCTCCAAATCCCTCTCCACTGGCATCGGGAAAAATGAATACTGGCTTTTCATAATCATAAATTGTAATAGGGACTAGAACATAAGTATTTCTTCACGTTTTGGAAAGCTTTATCACATGTCTCTGACCAGATGTCAGGTATGTCCTTCCTCAGTAGATTGTGCTGTAAAGGTTCTAGAACTTTCACTGCATCTCTCTATGTATTTATAATAGACATTATTTTGCCCTTAGACTGGCGTACATTCTTCTTGGTTTTTCGGTGTTGTCTCTTTTCAATTGCTTGAGATTGTCAGGGAGTGGACGGACTGAGTTATTTTCAATTATGTGTCCCAAATATTTAATTGAACTCCTTGCAAAGTTACATTTTTCCAATTTCAGCTTGAACCCTTCTTTATAAACCGAATCAAGTACGAGGTTTATATGTTTCAAGTGTTCCTCAAATGTCTTTGAAAATATTAAAATATCATCAATGTAGCAAGTACAAAAATCAGTCAACTTTTTTTTTGTAAAGTGTTACCCAATATTCTTTGAAAAATTGCAGGCGCGGTCTTCAAACCAAAGGGTATCCGTAACATTGATATGGCCTTCGTGGATCACAAATGCAGTTTTCATTCTGTCTTCTTTTTTTATTGGTATTGTCCAGAATGCTGAATTAACATCAAGTACTGTGTACCATTTACAATTACCAGCCTTCACTGTTATATTTCTATTCTTGGGAATGGTTGTGGCTCTGGTATTACAATTTTGTTCAGTTCCGGAAGTCAATACATAGCCGTGATTTTTTTTTCTTCGTTTGAAGGCAAGTGTAACAGGAGATGCAAATGGTGAAGTTGAATATCAATCAATCCTGCCTCTAAAAGTTTGAAATTTGTTGTTTATTTCTTTTTTATCTGGATACACGTTCTGTATGGCTTCTTAATAATATATCTATCTTCTGAAAGTTTGATTTCTGCCTCTGCATGTTTACCTCACCACATCATATTTGTGTTTTGCAAATAGTGATTCATACCTTCAATCAGTCTGTTATGTTTGTCTCTTTTCAGTAAATAATAAGATAATTCAGATTGCTTTCCATATTTACAGAGAAGACAGATGACTCATAATTAATCTTTCAACATCTGTTTTGTCATCAACCTTCTGTGAAATTTCTAAATTTTCATTCTGTATCAATTTGAACTTTTTTATTGCATCTAATCAAGAAGTAAGTCATAAGAGAAATTATTGTTCTTCAAACATATACATCTATATTTCTTCGATTTATTGATTTTCATTGGAATTTGGGCCGGCGATTTGTAAAATTCACACCATAATAGTTCGAAAAGGTTATGGTCGTCATAAGTTTTGTCTTCAGCTCATCAACAATTTTCTGATTTATTAAAGTGATATTTGAGCCACTGTCATAAACCCCTTTTACAATCTTCTTTTTATCAACTAGTACATTAACTGTAATCAATGGAATGAACTTACACGCCGGCTTATTCAGTTTTTTGAGTTATCAACATCGAGTGTATTTTCCTCACAGGTTGTGAAATTCACTGTTTTATTTTTATTCCTACAGATCTCTGCAGGATGAAAGCGATTTGGTTTTCCAAGGCTGTACATACAGAACAAGGAGTTCTTTTATCTCTTCCCCATCTTGTTGAGTCTTTTTTCTGGCTATTTATATGACTATGTCCGTTTGAGTTTGTGAATGAATCATATTTTTGAATCTCATTCATCAGATCTTCTGTGGTCTCGATATTCCTTATCTAATCTATTCTGAATATGAACTGGTAGTCCCACAACAATATGTGAGATTCTAGATTCATGTCATAGTTCTCTCACATTCAAGCAATAATCGTTCCTTCTTCAAAGCATAATCAAGCATAGATCCAAAATTTTCAATGTATTGAATGAATATGCATATCTCACATTTGACCAGTTTATTAGAAAAAGTTTGGAGAAAGGTTTTTGACCACAAATTCCAATTTTTCAATCCTAATTTATTTTTTGGAAGTATACCAATCTTCAGAACTCCCTTCTAAAAATAGTCTTAAACATGTTATTTTTTCTTCATCGTTGTGGATATTGTAACGGATAATTCTTTCTCAAAATCTTCCAGCCAGAATTTTGCATTTTGTCCAATTTTCCCCGAGATTTTTTCCAAAACAAATTTCCTATCATATCAATTGAAAATTCACTCTTCCTTTTTTCGGCATGTTGAAAAAAAAAATCGATTTATATGATCTTACTTCGCACTTACTTAAAATGAATAATTGACGAAAGATTTTCATTTACTTTAGAAAATCGATTTTAATGTCATTATAATATAAATCTCAATAAATCTTAAACTGTACAAAATGAACATCAATGATTCTCTCATCAGCTCTGCTGTTAGTTTGATAACAACATTAGTAAATTATTAACAAGTCATATGGTTCATATGATTAGAAAGAAGAAGCGTGAATGTAGAGCAACCAGCTTCTTACATATATATATAATATATAATATATATATATATTTCTTATTCTATTTTTTATACTTGTTGCTCTATATATTATCTATTCGTTGATTTTGTGTAATAATACACTATTCTGGTAGAATGTAAGCTGTATGTCCAGTCTTCATTTTCAACAAAATAGCATGCATTTATACCACATACCATTATAATAATATTCAAAATAATATACTCTCTATTATTTAATATAGTTGTTTACTTTGTGAAATTTAATGTACCTACACATTTATATACATCTAGTGGACTACAAATGGGTATAAAAGAACCAACGAGAGACGAACAATCTAATAATGATTTGTTATATTTATAGTTAATTGAATTAGATAACATTCCTTAGCACCAAACAATATATATTTGCACAATAGAATTTCATAGTTATTAGTAAGTACATGAATTTAGTAGCTAGTAAAAGGCTATAGTAGGCTACTCATTAAAAATTATTCATTTTTATGAGTTTTAGTTAAATAGTAGGCTACTCAGTTCAAACAAACATGTTTATAATCTATTAAACTGGGTTTACACCAAAGTTATCAACAAATGTTAATAACTTAATCCTATATATATATATTCTATTAGATTGAACATAACTTATCAGACACATGATGAACATAATATGTGTTTGTCAAGTTCCGTTCAATGTAATAGTATATAAGGATTAAGCTATTAAATTTTGTTAATAACTTTGGTTGTAAACCAGCTTTAGGCTATAAACCAAATCAAAATCCTTTTTTTTTCAAAGACAAATTACAATTTGTATAGGCCACTTCATGAGAAAATTACATAAATTATTACATAAAAAACATATACCGTAATCATACCACATAAACAAGAATCATCACACATTAACGTCTTACAAATTCTCCCTATTAAAGGCGAAAATTATTCATTAGTATAAAGACAGGTTTCTTATTAGAAAATCCTTTATTTTAAGTTCATATTCACTCACACTAAGCCTCTTTATATGTAACAGTAACTGATTATAAACCTAATTGCACAAGCCCTAAAACTCATATGACTAGATTTATACCGACAATATTCGTTTCTAGGTTCAATCTATTTTGTGTTGTGCGAATAAACATGACTAGAGAATGAGAGCAAGTTAATCTTTATAAATAATAAACATTGAAAAATAAAAATACACGGCAAACATATAATTCTCAATCTAACAAATAGCGGTTTGTAGTGCTTAAGGGGAGGAACATTACCGTATACATGGTTCTTATTGCTCTTTTTTGTAACACAAAAACGTGAATGGAAATCACTACAATTGGCAATAATATTGCTCCATACAAAAGGTGTGAATGAACGTAACTATAGTAGACATTTACTAAAAAATTTTGATACACTATTTCCTTTTATCTTCTCAACATAAAAACCTCTTGTTACCTTCCGTTGGGGATAGTGCAGTCAATAAAATAATGGCAATATATACGAACACATACCAAAAGATTGTGACTGTGGGAACTTTTTGTATGATGAATGACTTCATTGACATTCTCTACACACACATAAATAATATATTAACAGTGTACAGTTGAAATGTTTAATAAGTCTAAATCTATCAACTCGACTGTAGTTTCATATGCAATTCAATTTGTAAGTAATATCACGAACAAAATTATTAAATGTCGGCATGATCTAGTCTAGCTTCTTATAGACCTACATTTATATTTGTATCCTCAGTCGATTCTGAACATTCTAGAGGTTATTTCAATGAGATAAATATTCTCACACATACCTCATTCAATTTTCGTAAAAGTACCAATTGGAATGATAAATTTATATTGATAGAAATCAATTTGAATATAAAAAAAAACATCTATTCCTGCAGGGCAGACTGCTCTTCTTGAAATCTTGCCTCTCTCTATCATGGCTGCCTTAGTTGACCATGTAACACGTTGAGAGCGCTAAGCACACCAACAGCCACTCTATAGTTACTATAATAGCTCGTTGCGGTATGGATTATTAATTTTTCAGCTAGAACATTTTTTGAGACAAAGTGCTAGATAAACGTCTATATTTCATCAATGTTGTATCGGCAATATGAAAACGCATGCAGTTAATAATATGTATTTGAATAAAGGTGTTGATATTTACATAAGAAATTATTCTCTTCCATTTTATTAAATTAAAATTCAAAATTATTCGAGCATGATAGAATGACTGACTCACTGTACAGTCAGTCAAAAATTTTAATATTGGAATGAGGGGAATTTGGCAAGTGAGCAAAAAAAATAAGGTCATATGCACCTTTTCGTTATATCTTCAAATGAAAAATGAGTTTGTGGGTTGTCAAAACTCCCTCTGAAAGGGAAACTACTCAAATTATTCTATCTTTTAGTAAAATAACAATAATCATCCATCCATCTATCATCTTCTATACTATAATAAAAGAAACAATGGATTATACACGTATACAGGTGTTAAGTATCCTATAGGAAAGTTATATTTGACGAATCAACACGTCTGAACTACTGGAAATGTTGGATATAGATTCTTGCTTAACCGAGGATGGTTATAGACCTATTTTAAATTCTTCAAGATTTGATTATATAAAGTTTTCAATTATTTGTCATGATTCCAGTTGTTGTATGGAAGCAGCAGAACATTTCTCTTAAAAGGGAAATTATAAGATAGGTATGATTGGTGATCCTTTTCGAATGATAAAACAGATTTTCCGTCACACCCAAGTTTTTTCCGCCATTTTGGAACCGCTATTTTGAATCTAACTTCTTTTTTTTAATTGAAATGTGGTCATACTCCGATACAGGATTTCCAGAGAAAAGGTTTGGTGAAAACCGCACATCGATATCTCAAAGCTTTCAAAATTTAATCTCATTCATTTCATCTTGTAGGGTTGTGTGGTAGAGAGGACCAGGAGTCCTAATTCCGCCCTAATAAAGGTATATAATCAATCAATCAATCAATCTTCTATACTATAATAAAGGAAGAAATGGCTTAAACACGTATACACGTGTAAAGGATAAGAAAATTTTGTTTGACGCATCATCACGTCTGAACTACTGGACTGATTTACTTGAAATACTGCATATAAATTCTTAATTAACCGAGGATTCTTATAGGCCTATTTTCAATTCTTCTAGATTTCATTACGTCACGTTTCAAAATACCCCTTGCAAAGCACGGGTTACCTGCTATAGTGAGGTCCACATTATAATGGCAGTGTACGATTGACAATACTGTTGCTGTCCTTTTCTATCATACAACAAAACAGATAGCACTATCTCTCTCTCGCTTTGCAATGTTGTCTATGTGCCAGAATATTTTATATTTACTTTTGATAGTGACTGTACAAAACTGAACAAACCATATTCTCCGCCGCCATTTTTTTCTTCATTCTATCAAAATACTTGAGTACACAAGTCGTATAATTGATTTAAAATGTATTTTTGAAACAATGAAATAATTTTTAAACATTACCTTATGAGAAACACAAATTAAAATACCTGAAAAAGTTGATAACTAACCATCCTAGACTTCATCCATGCTTAAGTTAGCCTACCCGTATAATCAGGTTAGACCTACTCGTACCGATATAATAATAGACTATTGATTATATTTAGTTATTTCAGAATTAATCCATTGAAATTACTTCTTTTTAAATAGGATTTCTATTTTTCTATTATTTTTAAAGAAATTGGAATAGAATACCTACCAAATAACTCAATTCTGTTGTTTTGGAATTCAGATTGTTGTATCACTGCTTTTTAAATTAGCCACCATTTCAGGTTTGTATAAAAATAAAAATCTGATCTCAGTCATGAAAGCAAATTTTTGAATCAAATTATGAAAAAATATATTTTTTGATCAATTTGACATTAATTTGATTATTTTATCATTGAAATTATAATTATTATTAGATTAAATTTAATGGGATGAATTGAGTAACAGCTGTGTACAGTCAATGACAAAATGGAGAGACTTGGCAACGTTTTTCTCCTATCTTTCTTCACTGCCATTATGACGTGGATCTGACTATAGTAGACAATAGATACAATCCAGGAGTTTGTAAAAACAGGCTTTTGCCCAAAACGACTTCAAACTTAATCTATAATATTATATAATAAAGGAAAGAATCGGCTTCTACATTTATGGGATAGGAAATTCATGAATGACCTTTCAACTACTCAGCTGATTTTAACTTCAAATTTTGCATACAGATTCCTGATATAACCGAGGATGGTGGTTATCAGGCATATTTTAAATCCTTAAGTTAAGATGCCTTAGATTCATTGTAGTGGAATTAAATCATACGTATTTTAATGCAAATGAATGGATGAAGGAATACGATTTCAGTAGACCAAGTTCACACATTGTCAAGTTTCAATTAATAAAACCATTGCGGAGAGCACGGGATACCTTGAAGTTATAATGAACATGACTTTACAATCATTTCATAGTCATGTCCTCCAAAAAACTATTATTTCTTATGGGATTTTTGAGAAAAATATCGTTACATTGTATATTTACAATACAATAATAACAATATTACAATAATAACGATATAGGGAATAGGATGGGTTGATCATAGAATGTTCACACAAAACTCTGGCGAGAGTTACGCAGAAAAATGCGATTCCAACTCATTTTTCCCAATAAT
>NC_052512.1:7034423-7054891 GCF_014356525.2 Nilaparvata lugens | reverse complement strand
AAGCATAAGCATTTGCTCATTTTTATGAATAAGCCTTACCTTATACGGTACTCTTACCTTATGCTCCTGAACTCTGGAGCAAATGCTCACGTATTTAAAAGATTTTTCATCAGTGATTCGCCTTTGTGGCCTAACTTTGTTTTATAGCTCACGTAAGTGCTAAATATGCAAGTATAGACACCGCTTGTGTTTGGTCGTCTGCTCTGTTCTCTATCCATGAATTGAGTTTTAGATTAGCATATAGGGCCACGACACAATTGGCCAGCCTTTTGTGTAATCGCTGCAGCTATATCTTTCAGAGCTCGCCCGACAATGCACCTTACACACCGGGTCCTCTAGCTTTGCCTATCCACTAGACAACAATACTACCAGTTCAAAAACATTGAACGTTTTCACTTTCCTTGCCCTATTACCATAGGTAAGGAAAGTATTGCTTTCAAAAAAAAATCAAGGTACCCTAATTTCATGTTTTCTATACGTTTCATTACTTTCCTTGCCCTATTACCATAGGTAAGGAGAGTATTGCTTTCCAAAAAAGTTTAAGGTACCCTAATTCCATGTTTCCTATACGTTTCAAAGTCCCCTGAGTCCAAAAAAAATCTAGTGTGGTACACTCACACAACTCTCCTTGCTCATTGAACTGTATTCTCAAATAATTTAGGGGAATAACATTATGACGATTGGCAGCAACATATTTGCAACTACGATCAGACTACTGTATATGTATATAAATATAATTGTATTCAGAGTACTTTTTCCTTTGTGTTAATTGTGAAATTCGATTATTTTTTTGAAAGTCGTCAAAACAGCTGTTCTACAGATGAAATATCTTGACTTTGACTATGTTCTTTTTATAACTGCTCTACCTACCTACCTCATGCACGAGAAGGAGGTTACAAAGCCCATTTCTCAAGGATGAGGTGGACCTCCCATTAGTTCCCCAGAAAAAAGAATCATGCCTGTTGATAGAGCTGATAAATAACTATACAGGGTATGAATTTGAAAAAAAATTTTAGAGCCGTTTTCGAGAAAAACGTGAAAAACATGGCTTTTAGTAACTGCCATTTTTCTCAAGAATATTATGAAGCTCCTGCAATTTTTCCAGAAATGAGACTCATGTCAGTTGATAGGGCTTATGAATTGCTATCCATGGTGTAAATTTGAAGAAAATCGTTTGAGCCGTTTTCGAGAAAAACGTGAAAAACGTGGTTTTTTAGTAATCATCCGCCATTTTTACCGCCATCTTGAATTGAATTTTATTGAATTTCTCATTGTCGGATCCTCATGGTATAAGGACCTTTAGTTTAAAATTTCAAGTCAATCGGTTAATTAGAAATGGGTTATCGTGTTCACAGACATACACACATACACACACACACACACACACACACACACACACACACACACACACACACACACACACACACACACACACACACACACTCACACACATACACACACACGCACACACACACACACACACACACACACACACACATTTCATTTTTGTTAGTTATGTCAGTTGAACGCATTGTTCTCAAGATATGAGGGTGGAAGCAAAACACTGAAAAATGCAACTTTTAAACTACCCTCATACCCTTAGCACATGAGTTGGCAATGGGAATTTTTGATATGTTCTTCTCCTAACTAGTCTCAACAAAGCTGCAGAGTCAAACATTTTGTTTAAAGCATTACCTCCAAATTCCTTTGTCAATTGATCTATTGTTGCAAAAAATTCACACTCAACACTAAAGCTGCTGCAAAAGGTATAGGGGAATTCGTAAAAGTGTGGAATCATAAATCAAATTGAAGAGAATTCAATACTCTATAAACTCATAATCAATGAGGATTTTCCCATCGATTTTTACTTTCCTTGCCCTATTACCATAGGTAAGGAAAGTATTGCTTTCCGAAAAAAATTAAGGTACCCCGATTTCGGAATTTCTATACGTTTCAAGGTCCCCTGAGTCCAAAAAAGTGTTTTTTGGGTATTGGTCTGTATGTGTGTGTGTGGTGTGTGGTGTGTGGTGTGTGTGTGTGTGTGTGTGTGTGTGGTGTGTGTGTGTGGTGTGTGTGGTGTGTGTGTGTGTGTGTATGAGTGTATGTGCGTCTGTGTGCACGATATCTCATCTCCCAATTAACGGAATCACTTGAAATTTGGAACTTAAGGTCCTTCCCCTATAAGGATCCGACACGAACAATTTCGATCAAATGCAATTCAAGATGGCGGCTAAAATGGCGAAAATGTTGTCAAAAACAGGGTATTTCGCGATTTTCTCGAAAACGGCTCCAACGATTTTGATCAAATTTATACCTAAAATAGTCGGTGATAAGCTCTATCAACTGCTACAAGTCCGATATCTGTAAAAATTTTAGGAGCTCCGCCTCATCTATGCAAATTTTGATTTCAGATTCTCAATTATCAGGTTTCAGATACAATTTAAACAAAAAAATCAAGAGGAAAAGATTGAGCATGAAAATCTCTACAATTGATGTTCAGTAACATTTTCACCTAAACTTAAAAATGAGCTCGAAATTCGAGAAAATGTGATTATTCAATTGCAAACTGTTGGCAACTGTTGATTCTATTAAATCATTCACTATGAAGAGATAGCAGACTTCGTGTGTCTCCAGCGGTATTGTCCTGTCACCAGCTGGCTAAGATCTTAGAATAGTAGACTCTTTTGCGCGTGAACACTAGCGTCAGGTGATCAATTTTCATAACGGCAAGGAAAGTAGTGTGAGTGCGCCACACCAGATTTTTGAAAAGTTATAAGAGCAAAAATAGAAAATAGCTGGTGGCTAACGTGATTCTTCAAAAATGTCACACCTTCAAGAGCGGATATCTCGAAAACTAGAGGAGATTTATACAAAAAATTTATATGATGAATATTGTGGGGAAATATGTAAACTTCAATTTGTTAAATGACAGACAAGTCCTTAGGATACATAGTTTTCGAGTTTTATCGAGAAAACCAAAAAGGGTACCTTTAACCCACCCCCTTAGCATAGGTGGTAGGGGTGAGGACTTTTGAAATGTTTACCTTCTTACTACCCTTAACAGAGCTGGATTTCAAAAATTGTCTTCCAAACATTTCCCTCTATATCCTTTTTTGAGCATTCTTTGCCTGGACTAAGAGAACAACGCATATTCAACAAACCAGCACTTCGCTCCACAAGCCCATATCTCATTATAAGTTTTCATGTTATGAATTGCTCCGCTGGGAACCGCACGGATCACAGGACCGTGAAAAAGGAATAATGGAGGATGATGTACCATTGTGTGGTCCACGTTATAATGGCAGTGTTTGACTAGCAATGGAGTTGATATCCTTGTCTATCATTCAACAAAGCGGATAGCGCTATCTCTTTCTCGCTTTGCTCTGTTGCCAGATCGTCTTTTAAAAAATGTAGAATTGATAGTTGACCGAGCGAAGTGAGGTCTAAAGTGCGTACAGACTTTCGCTCTGCTCCGCAACCGAACGTCACTCCAGCAGAGCGATTGTTGATCGACCGGGGAGCAAGAGTAGTTCGACCGGGGAACGCGAGAAGATCTAACATCTTCCGTAACGTTCATGATGGGTGCGTGGGCGGTCCGACTGTAGTTCGATGGTGGTACGAAGGCGGTACGAGGGCGGTACGAGGGAGGAGCGTGCTCGGTGCGGGTTGGAAGCACGAATATGTGTACGCAGCTTTAGATTCAAGTCGATGGTTTGGCATTTCTCTTAATGTTTATATGTTTTTATGTTGCGCATTTACGGCGAAACGCGGTAATAGATTTTCATGAAATTTGACAGGTATCTTCCTTTTTAAATTGCGCGTCGATGTATATACAAGGTTTTTTGGAAATTTTGCATTTTAAGGATAATATAAAATGAAAAAGGAGCCTCCTTCATACGCCAATATTACCGTAAAAATCAGACTATAGAATTATTCATCATAAATCAGCTGTCTAGTGGACTATAATACTACCCGTTCAAAAACATCGAAAATCTTGAAAATTTATCTTTCCATCAACGTTAGTAGACAGTTGACTTTAATTCTACCCGTTCAAAAACATCGAACATCTTGAAAATTGTATCTTTCCATCAACGTTGTAGACAGTTGCAGCCAGACCTGATAACAGCGCTCACACTCACATTCCGGGACGACACGTCACGGTACGATAGGACAGAAAGCTTTATATTATTTAGGATTTTTCCTAGACATTTCAAATTGATAAATTATCTAATTATTTTTGAGAAAACATAACAACAGATCAATGTAACTTACTGAGCGCGAGGTCTACTGTTCACAGAACTACTAGTTAACAAAATATTTCATCTTACTGTCACGTGGTATTTTAACACCACAAAATATTTTTGAAATGAACTATTGAACTTTAATAGAATTATAAAATGGAAAAGAAAGATAACCTAGTCAAAGAACCACTCAAGTAAAATCAAATGTCGTTAGTGATAAAAGAGTAATCGTATTATCCAAAATGATGAGAAAAAACATGCATAATTGTGATTCAACAACTATGAGGATCCATTGGCAGAATTACAAATTATAAAGCGGCTTATTTATTATTGGCAGATCATAAAAAATAAAAGTTTGCATGTACGTTTGAGGTTAGAATTGTTTATTTACACTTTTAAATGAATCAATCGATCTAGGATAAATCGATAGTTATTTGAATCAACACCTAACGAATCAGCTGATTGTTCGATCAACCAGTACAAGTTGAATTATAAAGTTTACTCACAAAAGATGTATTATGTATACTAGGGAAAGTTTATGTAAATAAATAGGGACAACTATTAGTGCTGTATAAATATTATTAAAATCTAAAAAAGCACGAAAATCAAGAGTATACAAAAACCGTAAAAAAAATAAATATATATTACATGTTAACATCGTATATCGCGACTATTTATCAGAATAGTTTAAGACAATCACTCGTATATTTATATAAATATTTTTATTTATTTTTTCTATTATAAAGTTGAAGAAGCCCTGATCTGAAGCAACCAATTGTATTGAGTTTGCTATTAAAAGTCAATCAGAAAGAAGCTTAAATCGTTCAAGGAAGAGATAGAATTTTTCTGGAAAACACTTTCTCTGGCTTGTGATTCGTTCTGAAGGATGCACATGGAGATAAGGGTCTTCCTTCTGTTAAACTTTAAAATAAGCTCGAAATTCGAGAAAATGTGATTATTCAATTGCAAACTGTTGGCAACTGTTGATTCTATTAAATCATTCACTATGAAGAGATAGTGTCTCCAGCGGTATTGTCCTGTCACCAGCTGGCTAAGATCTTAGAATAGTAGACTCTTATGCGCGTGAACACTAGCGTCAGGTGATCAATTTTCATAACGGCAAGGAAAGTAGTGTGAGTGCGCCACACCAGATTTTTAAAAAGTTATAAACGCAAAAATAGAAAATAGCTGGTGGCTAACGTGATTTTCCAAAATGTCACACCTTCAAGAGCGGATATCTCGAAAACTAGAGGAGATTTATACAAAAAATTTGTATGATGAATATTGTGGGGATATAATATGTAAACTTCAATTTGTTATATGACAGACAAGTCCTTAGGATACATAGTTTTTGAGTTTTATGCGAGAAACCAAAAAAGGTACCTTCAAACCACCCCCACCCCCTTAGCACAGGGGTTAGGGGTGGGGTTTTTTGAAATGTTTACCTCCTTACTACCCTAAACAGAACTGTAAGTTCAAAAATTGTCTTCCAAACATTTCCCTCTATATCCTTTTTGAGCATTCTTTGCCTGGACTAAGAGAACAAAGCATATTCAAACAAACCAGCACTTCGCTCCACAAGCCCATATCGCATTTATAAGTTTGCATGTTATGTATTGATCCGCTGGGAACCGCACGGATCACAGGACCGTGAAAAAGGAATAATGGAGGATGATGTACCATTGTGTGGTCCCGTTATAATGGCAGTGTTTGATTAGCAATGGCGTTGCTATCCTTGTCTATCATTCAACAAAGCGGATAGCACCATCTCTTTCTCACTTTGCTCTGTTGCCAGATCGTCTTTTAAAAAATTAGAATTGATAGTGACCGAGCGAAGTGAGGTCTAAGATTCAAGTCGATGGTTTGGCATTTCTCTTAATGTTTATATGTTTATGTTGCGCATTTACGGCGGAACGCGGAAATAGATTTTCATGAAATTTGACAGGTATATTCCTTTTTGAATTGCGCGTCGACGTATATACAAGGTTTCTAGAAAATTTTGCATTTCAAGGATAATATAAAAGGAAAAAGGAGCCTCCTTCATACGCCAATATTACCGTAAAAATCAGACTATAGAATTATTCATCATAAATCAGCTGTCTAGTGGACTATAATACTACCCGTTCAAAAACATCGAACATCTTGAAAATTGTATCTTTCCATCAACGTTGTAGACAGTTGTAGCCAGACCTGATAACAGCGCTAACACTCACATTCCGGGACGACACGACAGGGTACGATAGGACAGAAAGCTTTATATTTATTTAGGATTTTTTCTAGACATTTTAAATTGATAAATTATTATTAACTTTTTAGAAAACATAGCAACAGGTCAATGTAACTTACTGAGCGCGAGGTCTACTGTTCACAGAACTACTAGTTAACAAAATATTCATGTTATTTATGGAATGAATTATTGATAATTTGTATATTTTCAAATTGTATTATGCTCAATGGTGTTATGAGGGCAATAATGGGATTCAGTTCCTGGTGCCCTCAAAATATGTAAATTTTCAAATAAATAAATAAATAATAAATAAATAAATTGAGAAAGATAAATGAAATTTCTTGCTCAATAAAATATTATCGATTATTTTAAACAAGAATGAACCGTTAATATTACTTCAATAAAGTAGCTACCGTCTATAGAAGGCAATAACAACACATAGGATTCTCCTATCTTTCTCCACTGTCATTATGAAGTGAACCCCACTATAGACGTTTTCATACCGATCTCGCCGACACGACAGGACAGGACAGAATTACTGTGATGGTTTATAACAGCGCGTGGTCTACTGTTCACAGAACTGCTATTAATACCATTCGTAACGGTTGATGCAGTCGAAAACAACGTATTTTCAATTCTCAGAACAACCAATTGAATATCTTTCTCTGAAATCATCCTTAAAATGCGGATTATTCAGTACTCGGAAATTATTGAATATCCCCCTGCCATCGACGTTTGTTTTCAATCATTTCTGTGGGCGATGTCCCCATCACATGCTACCTACAACAGAAACCGTTCATCATGATTTTATATTCTCATTCATTCGTAAAAATACATCAGTTCCAGGAATGTTCCCAACATTTATCCCCCGTCCACTACTTTTCTTTCAAGTCAAACGATTCATTATACACTAGCTGGTAACCCGTGCTCCGGAAATAGTTATTTGTGCAACTAGTGCGCAAAGTGACAGTTTGCTGCACCGAAAGAAACGTTTACGCCCGAGCCGTAGGCGAGGGCGGAATGGTTTGTTGAGTGCAGCAGAGGAACTTTGCGCACGTATTGCACATTAAATTTTTCCTACAGTTACCATTGAATATGAAAAGTGGGTAATTATGGGTAAAATTGCCTGAAATCCATCAAATGTTTTTCTGTGTAATTTTATTATTGATAAAAACCTTAATCCTAAAATCCTAAAGTCCTCGTTGTCCTTGGTTATAATATATAATGAATAATAATTAGCGCGTTGTGCTTGGTTGCACCTCTGCTCACTATAGCAGCCACAGCAGTCACTGTTACCAACTTCATTTTGATTTTGCTGCACTGTTGCTCCATATAACCTACTAAGTATTTTGCGTTGCCATGTTGCAAATCTGGAGTGCAGAAAAATTTTTCCCGCACTAGAGCGGAAAAGTGATTCTTTGCGTTCTGTAATCAGTGCAGCAATGGCCACTTTTCAACGTAACTGTAGGAAAAGTATATTTTAGAACTTTACAAACTGAGAATTTGAAGCAATGAAATATGAAGAATTGAAAATAGGCATGTAACCATCCTCGGTTATATGAGAATCCATATGCAAAATTTCAAGTTAATCAGTTCAGTAGTTCAAACATAGTGATGCGTCAAACATAATTTTGCTATCGCGTACGTGTATAAGCCAGTCCTTCCTTTATTATAGTAATATCAGGGACCGAGCTTTTCTCTGGAGTGTACAAGCATGGAAAATTTGTAACGAGAGATTGAATTTATAGTGATTTATTCATTTTCAGTCGTAAAAATCTTTATAGGCCCAGATATGAGCTTCCACAATAATACTGATAATTTATTAAAAAATATATATATAAAACTTATCCTATAGTATTGAGGAATAAAAATAAATCGTACACCATAAACAATTTGATACATATATTAACAAATATCTCAAAAAATAAATCAGAGCAAAAATATATAGAGCGACAGAAATATATAATATAAGACAAAACAATAATCGAAATCAATAAAATATCACAGGCTAATACTATTCTTTAAGTTTTATAGCACGAAACGCTACCATGTGCTTTCATTTTTATGATCATATGCAGTTATTTGCATGTAGCTGCGATATCAGCTTGCTAATACTTGTCGACTTGGACAATTCTATTTCGAATAAATTCTTAAATCAGCATGATAAATTGACAAACTAGTAATCCAAATATATATATTAAATTCTATAGTTTCTAATAGATTTCTTTGTAATAAATATATTTTTTATCTCAGGGTGCGAGATTCGGCACCTGAAGGAATAAATAGAGCAATTCATCTAGTGAATCAGAGCTACATTAAATTATCGCAAATTATATTGTTGAAATTAATGATCATATAAATAATGTATTAACAGCCTAGATCTTAGTCTTCTTTGGTTGATGGATCATTTGATATATGGATTGATTCGTTACTATCTAATAAAATACCTTTTATACTATATTTACTTGCGCAAGTATTTTTACCAAATTCTTAATTTATAAAAAACCCTTTCGACGAGCTAGCTTTGATTCTTATTTAATTTCGAAGCACTGAGGGCGCCCTATCACTATTTCAATATTTTTCACTCACGTGCCGGAATTTTCTATGAGCTGCTGATGTCGATCCAACTCCTGGTGGTCCTGGATTATTGTAGCCGGAGTCGTCTCTTCCAAGGGGTTATAAAGTTATTCAAAAATGACTTTTGCTTTACATTAGCATCACAAAGTCTTATGAGAAAATTTAGTAATTCAATTTAACTTTAAATTATTAAAAGGTACAGTAAGGTATTGCGCTCTATAATTTTTGGTGACCTCTCATGGTGGTAGTTGGCAGGCGAGTGGGGTTCTCGTTTCTCATTCTTACAATTTTCATTTCCGATTTCTAAATTTACATAAAATTCGAACATTCAAACATTCAAACATTCAAACATTCAAACATCCAAACATTCAAACATTCAAACATTCAAACATTCAAACATTCAAACATTCAAACATTCAAACATTCAAACATTCAAACATTCAAACATTCAAACATTCAAACATTCAAACATTCAAACATTCAAACATTCAAACATTCAAACATTCAAACATTCAAACATTCAAACATTCAAACATTCGAACATTCGAACATTCAAACATTCAAACATTCAAACATTTCAACATTAAGATAAATGCCAAACCGTCGACTTGAATCTTAGACCTCACTTCGCTCGGTCAATAAATACAGAAATTGCTCGCTTAATATAATAGGATAATAGTGCCATCATTTGGGATAACCAATAATCGAGATCCTTATACGATTCTCATTACACTCCGATGAAAGTGCCTGAATCAGACAAGGATCTGAATTATAAAATCTCAAGGATAAAATACTGACTTGATAAGTATTGATGACTTGAGGGCAAACAAGAGTCAGATATTACAGTTTAATTTCGAGATATTAATGCAGAGCTCGATGTTTCAACGCCAAGAACTACTGATATCGAATGAAAGTAGATAAATAAATTCGAATCAACCCAGACAAATGTGTAAAATTGAATATACCTCCAGCATTTTTCCATTCTAAGCGCAATTGACTGGAATTCCAAAGAAGAAATCAGATTCAACAAACCAGCACTTCGCTCCACAAGCCGATATTTCATTCATAAGTTTCGCATGTTATGAATTGGTCCACAAAAATCACAGGAACGTAAAAAAGGAATATTGGAGGATGATGCACTATAGTGAGGTCCACGTTATAATGGCAGTGTTTGTTCAGCAATGTGTTGCTATCCTTGTCTATCATTCAACAAAGCGGACAGCGCTATCTCTTTCTCGCTTTGCTCTGTTGCCAGATCGTCTTTAACATAGTAGAATTGATAATCAATTAACAAAATATTTCATCTTAATTATGAAAATTATTGATAAATATAACTTCTTGCTCAATAAAGTATAATTGATTATTCTAAACGAGAATGGAAAGTAAATTTTACATCAATAAACCAGTATCAGCTACAGTCTATAGAAGGCATTGACAAAACAGAGAATCGGCAACGTTCTTCTCCTATCTTTCTTCACTGCCATTATAACGTTGACCTCACTATAGATGGGGGAAGAGATATGAAGGATAAGGGAAAGAGAGAACCAGAAACCAATATTTGAGAGAGAGAGAGAGTGAGTGAGAGAGAGAGAGAGAGAGAGAGAGAGAGAGAGAGTGACAATTGAGTGAAAGAGAGTGGGAGAGTGCGAGAGGACAATAGGAGAGGATAAGGTGGGAGAGGACGAGAAACGAATATATTTGAGAGAGAGAGAGTGATAGAGTATAAACGATTAATAGAGAGAGAGTTTCATGAGAAAAAAAAACACAATTCCCGGTCTGGCTTTGAAGTGGATTGAAATAATTAGAATTGGAGAGGCTTTGATCAATAATTGAGAGAAGTATGTGGAATTGATCCATGGTCCAACGCTGGAGAGAGAATTTGATATTCCTCGCTTTCACTGCTATATTGGTATTTTTTGCGGTTCACTGCTTTATGAAACAAATCCATTGACAGTTGAAAAAATTTATGATGAAAGATATACAGTATAGTGAGGTCCTAGTTATAATGGCAGTGAAGAGAGATTGGAGTAGAACGTTGCCGATCCTCTGTGTTGCCATTTGCCACTGCGTCCTATAGAGTAAAAATAATACTGTTTACCTGAATTATTTATCTCTGGTATGTCTGATTGCTGTATATCTAATGTAATATCAATACTGTTCTAGTCCGGGCGCAAATGTCATGAATAAGTCGTCATTTTTGAGTAACAGCAGTGGAAGATTTCAATTTCTCAGTCTCAATTTCTTCGTTAGGTCTAGCAGGATCATTAGGATAAGTATCGTGATGATAAGTCGGAATCATAGGCAAACAGCTCGGAAACAAGATGGCCAAATTTTTTTCCAAATTTGTTCAAATTTCATTCCATTATAACTTTTCTTGTGCAAGAGATACAGGAAAATTTTGAATCTGTGGAATTTGGAACGTTTTTTCAACTTTGGAACGATACATCTTTGTGCGCTGTTCGTCAATAAATGAGTTCTCCAGCGCCCTCCAAAGAAAACCCTGCTTGATTTCTGGTGCGTTTTTCCATACGCATGAGGTAACAAGCTAAAATTACTCTATTTTGCTGATCTATTGACTAGTGGTTCTGTGAACAGTAGACCTCGCGCTCAGTAAGTTACATTGACCTGTTGTTGTTGTGTTTTCTCAAAAATTAATAGATAATATATTTAAACTTAAAAGAAAAAATCCAAAATAAACATAGAGCTTTCTGTCCTATCATACCGTGACGCGTCGTCCCGGAATGTGAGTTTGAGCGCTGTTATCAGGTCTGGCTGCCGTCGATAAGCCAATCCAATCAACCCATCAGAGAACATTCCGTGTTGTCGTGTTGGCGAAAAATCGATGTGTTGAAATTAACGAAATAAACTACCATAATGCTGATTTCCTACAAACTTCATTTCTCACTTTTCAAAATTTAAAAAATCAAATTAAATTCTTTTTAATAATTATTTGTTGAAATTTTAAACATAAGATTAAAAAAAATGTTTTCTATCAATAACTCCAAACTCCAAACTAGAGTCATGGCCTCAGCTTATGGAAAGACAAAGTTAGAAGACAACTGTCTACTAACGTTGATGGAAAGATACGATTTCCATCATTTCCAAGATGTTCAATGTTGTCTGACGGGTAGTATCATAGTCACTAGACAGCTTATTTATGATGAATAATTCCATAGTTTGATTTTTACGGTAATATTGGTGTTTGAAGGAAACTCCTTTCCCTTTCCCTTATGTATACGTCGAGGCGAAATTCAAAAAAGGAATATACCTGTCAAATTCCATGAAAACCTATTGCTGCGTTTCGCTGTACAACATAATTATGAACATTCAAACATTTGAAAATAACATTTTTTTTTCCATTTTTCAGTATTGCTATAGGCTACTTCGTACTGTTTGCTTATGAACTCACAGCTAGCGCACAAGTTTAACTTTGCTGGCTGTGCCAAATCATTTAGATCTTGGATCTTAGATGTAATATCAACTGTTCATAAAGAGAAATGCAAAACCGTCGACCTGAATCTTAGACCTCACTTGAAGATTTTAAGATTGAGATAAAATATTCTGATAATCCGTCATTTTTTCTGCATTGTAAGAAAACGATCTAACAATGTTGAGGTGCTGGAATAGGATAGTGCTTTGTCAAATAATGGACAAGGATAGCACACCAATGTTGATCAAATATACTACCATTTAACGTGAACCTCACTATATGAAGATGATACAAGGATGATAGACAAGGATAGCAACACCAATGTTGATCAAATATACTACCATTATAACGTGAACCTCACTATATGAAGATGATACAAGGATGATAGACAAGGATAGCAACACCAATGTTGATCAAATATACTACCATTATAACGTGAACCTCACTATATGAAGATGATACAAGGATGATAGACAAGGATAGCACACCAATGTTGATCAAATATACTACATTATAACGTGAACCTCACTATATGAAGATGATACAAGGATGATAGACAAGGATAGCAACACCAATGTTGATCAAATATACTACCATTATAACGTGAACCTCACTATATGAAGATGATACAAGGATGATAGACAAGGATAGCAACACCAATGTTGATCAAATATACTACCATTATAACGTGAACCTCACTATATGAAGATGATACAAGGATGATAGACAAGGATAGCAACACCAATGTTGATCAAATATACTACCATTATAACGTGAACCTCACTATATGAAGATGATCAAGGATGATAGACAAGCATAGCAACACCAATGTTGATCAAATATACTACCATTATAACGTGAACCTCACTATATGAAGATGATACAAGGATGATAGACAAGGATAGCAACACCAAATATACTACCATTATAACGTGAACCTCACTATATGAAGATGATACAAGGATGATAGACAAGGATAGCAACACCAAATATACTACCATTATAACGTGAACCTCACTATATGAAGATGATACAAGGATGATAGACAAGGATAGCAACACCAAATATACTACCATTATAACGTGAACCTCACTATATGAAGATGATACAAGGATGATAGACAAGCATAGCAACACCAATGTTAATCAAATACTATAATTATAGCGTGTATCACAATATAATCTTGTTTATTCTATGACCAGTGTCAAGTACGGTGTTCATGTATCTCCAGAATTATTCATATTGATATTATTCCAACAGAGCTCGCCTTATTCATCTAACATGGACTCCCGGCAAAATTATCCAGAAATGAGACGAGCAACATTGACGTTTACTTTGTCCAATAGTTCAATATGTGAGTGGCCATACACACACTTCTGACAAGGGGCGGGATCATTAGACTCTCCTTATTTTCCTGGGTTCCCTCAATTCCAGCTTCTCTCTTCTCTACGATCTCTCTCTTATTCCTTCCTTCTCGTCCAATGAAGAATTATAAGCCAGGCTCCATCAATTCCCTTACCGGCGATATAATACAGTCCACCAGTTATCCCACTTGATAGCTCACGAACGATTATCCCCCGCCCCATCGCTATTTTCCACGCGAGAATGTTTTATGTTGGTAGCGCTGCTTTTATTTTGCCGCGCCGAATCCCAACGGTCTCCTCAATTCGGTTCAAATTTGACAGTCGGCTGGCCTCTCAAATAGAGGTTATTTACAGCCTTAACTCTTATTTCCCCAAATAACTCACTCCTAAAAATAACCTTCTTGTCACAAATACTGTGGACATATCCTATAGTATTAATAGAGCTATTTCTGTTCATATGTTTATATGTTTAGATGTTTATATATCTGTATGTGACCGGATCTCGAAAACACCTCTGACGATTCTCACGAAATTTGGAACAAAGTAGGTTTATAATATGAAAATTCGATTGCACTAGGTCTTAACCCTGGGATAACTCGCTGAAGGACATTAAAAGGATAAATACATCCTTCGAAAAACAGCTGGAAATTTTGTCGTCTGTCGATACCGTAATGGAAGTGAGTGAGCGAGTACATGTGTGTGGGATCATCCAGCTGATCTCACGAGAAGAAAATTCAGAATAAGAACCCCATTTAACTATTTTGTGTTGTTATATTGCAAATTTAGAGTGCGAAATAGTTATTTGTGCATCTAGGGACTAAAGTGCAACTTTTTCTCCCTGAGGGAAACTGTTGTCGCCCGATGGCGTAGCCGAGGGCGACAATTTCCCTGAGGGAGAATAAGTACTTTAGTCCCGTGATGCACACAACATTTTCCTCCACCTACACCAATACCTATAACAATGAATAATTTTACTACATCTTCAGACAATATGCGAGACAATATGGTAACAGTGACTGCTGTGGCTGCTATAGTGAGCAGAGGTGCAACCAAGCACAACGCGCTAATTATTATTTCATTGTTATGGGCAATTATCATTCTTCAATCGCGGCGTTGTCGGACTTCTTCCCATGTTAATCTTATGGGTTATTTTTACTCCCTTGGGAGTAAAAGTGATCACTTTTCCCGCTGGGAATATTTTAGTCCCATGGGAGGAAAAGTAGTACTTTAGTATTCGATTCCAGGGTGTAAAATGAGACTTTTGATAGTAGGTGGAGGAAAAAGTGTTTGCCGCACTCAAATCTACATTCCCGCACTGGGTGTGGGAATAAGGTATTTTGCGTACTATAATTGATGCGGGAATGAGCACTTTTCCGGGTAACTGTGGGAAACAATAATTGTACGACTGACAAAATGAATAAATAAATATGATTCAATCTCTCGTTACAAATTTTCTATGCTTTTACACTCCAGAGCAAAGCTCGGTCCCCGATATTATATATTTATTATTATGATGAAAGGAATCGGCTTCCACATGTATGAAAATCTTCATTTTCTCATTTCCATAATTGATTGAAAACATTTTTCCTTCACGAAATGAAACATTCTCAAATATTTCAAAACAGCTGGAGCTTGACACATTCTTATAATTTATGGGAACATTTCCCCTTCACGAAATGAAACATTCTCAAATATTTCAAAACAGCTGGAGCTTGACACATTCTCATAATTATTGGAAACATTTCTCCTTCATGAAATGAAACATTCTCAAATATTTCAAAACAGCTGGAGCTTGACACATTCTCATAATTTATTGGAAACATTTCTCCTTCACGAAATGGAACATTCTCAAATATTACAAAACAGCTGGAGCTTGACACATTCTCATAATTTATTGGAAACATTTCTCCTTCACGAAATGAAACATCTCAAATATTTCAAAACAGCTGGAGCTTGACACATTCTCATAATTTATTGGAAACATTTCTCCTTCACGAAATGAAACATTCTCAAATATTTCAAAACAGCTGGAGCTTGACACATTCTCATATTTATTGGAAACATTTCTCCTTCACGAAATGAAACATTCTCAAATATTACAAAACAGCTGGAGTTTGACACATTCTCATAATTTATTGGGAACATTTCCCCTTCACGAAATGAAACATTCTCAAATATTTCAAAACAGCTGGAGCTTGACACATTCTCATAATTTATTGGAAACATTTCTCCTTCACGAATGAAACATTCTCAAATATTTCAAAACAGCTGGAGCTTGACACATTCTCATAATTTATTGGAAACATTTCTCCTTCACGAAATGAAACATTCTCAAATAATACAATTCTGGAGCTTCACACTATTTCACTATCTCTTCTTTATTTTATGTTCAATGTCTAGTTTTCGGATTCAATTCAAACATGGACTACAACCACGCCCCGTTTCGGAGAGCCAGTTTTCTGACTCCGCTGTGTAAAGTCCAGAACTTAGCTAAATCCCCAGCTCAGAAACCGGGCCTAAATGTATTGTATGGAGAAATGACGAATTTTCACCAGCGCGTTGAAGAGAATCTACATAGAATGGTTTGAGGCGCGAGCAATTTAGAACGTATCAGTAGCATATCGGAACACTCTGTATATAGACCAAACATTACAGGCAATTTATAAAGAAATCATCGTCTTATCTGATAGGGGATCGCTCCAAGAACAGTATATAGTAATATATATGTATATAGCAATATGCGATCACTCTCAAAACGGTCAATATTATTGTGAAGTATCACATCATATATTTTCCTACAGTTACGTTGAAAAGTGGCCATTGCTGCACTGATTACAGAACGCAAAGAATCACTTTTCCGCTCTAGTGCGGGAAAAATTTTTCTGCACTCCAGATTTGCAACATGGCAACGCAAAATACTAGTAGGTTATATGGAGCAACAGTGCAGCAAAATCAAAATGAAGTTGGTACAGTGACTGCTGTGGCTGCTATAGTGAGCAGACGTGCAACCAAGCACAACGCGCTAATTATTATTATTATATATTATAACCAAGGACAACGAGGACTTTAGGATTTTAGGATAAAGGTTTTTATCAATAATAAATCACACAGAAAAACATTGATGGATTTCAGGCAATTTTACCCTAATTACCCACTTTTCATATTCAATGGTAACTGTAGGAAAAACTTAATGTGAAATACGTGCACAAAGTTCCTCTGCTGCACTCAAGAAACCATTCCGCCCGAGCCGTAGGCTTACGTAAACGTTTCTTTCGGTGCAGCAAACTGTCACTTTGCGCACTAGTTGCACACAAAATAACTATTCCATAATATAGCTCTATGGCAGTAGTATATGCTTAACATATGCAGCGTTTAGAACAAGGAGCTGCAGGGAAATAAAATAAAGGAAATTGCCAGAAGGTTGGTTCTTCTTCGTTTATTCCTGACTATAATCAGGTCCACGTTTCAATGGTAGTGGAGAAAGATAAGAGATCAATGTTGCCGTTGCCTCTGCCTTGTCAATGCCTTCTATAAACGGTAGCTGATAAAGGTTATTGATGTAATATTAACGGTTCATTCTCGTTCAAAATATCAATTATCCTATTATATTAAGCGAGCAATTTCTGTATTTATCTGGTTATTTTTATACCTTGTCATTTTCATATGTGGAATTTTTATATTGGTTATTTTTATATCTTATTATTCATGTTAAACGGATCTCGAAACCGGCTCTAACGATTTCCACGAAATTTGGAACATAGTAGGTTTATGACATAGAGATTCGATTGCACTAGGTCTCATCCTTGAGAAAACTCGCTGGCGATATTAAAGGAAATCCATCCTTGGCTGAGACAGGTTGGATAGTAAAAAAGTGAGTATGTGGAAATCAAAATATCGCATCCCTTAATTCATAAGATGACGTATAGCCAGCTGTGAAATATAAACACGATCATTTTGGAGAATTGTGTTCTGTTTATCAATAAAAAAATAACGAGCGAAGCTCGGTGCCCCGATATTATTTCATTGGGCAAGAAATTATATTTTTCAATAATTTTATAATGAATTTTCAAGATGAAATATTTTGTTAATTACCCAATTATTAATTCTACATTCTTAAAAGACGATCTGGCAACAGAGCAAAGCGAAAGAGGCAAAGATAGGCATTGTTGAATGATAGACAAGGATGGCAATACCATTGCTAATCAAACACAGTCATTGAAATATGGACCCACTATATAAGCGTGTTATCATGAAGGAGTTATATAGGCAACCCGCATCACAATATAGCATACACTATGAAGGCGCAATATAGGCAACACGAGTTACACACAAGTCTTCAATAAAGTCGGGGGACCGAGCTTTGCTCTGGAGTGTGAAAGCATAGAAAATTTGTAACGAAAAATTGAATTTATAGTTTATATTTATTTATTCATTTCCTCAGTCGTACAATCATTTTTTCGCCCCACTTGGATGTAATGAGCTGGTTTTCGTGCGTCATATGGAGGCCGAAAATGATTGTTTTCTGACCAGGCTGGTAAAAGTTTTACGGCCCTAGGGCTGTGAAATAACCTTGAAGTCAGTGATTCTGATTTGATGTGAACGTGTTCACAAAATGGTTTATGAAACGGAATCAGTTTATGCTTCTAGAATTGGATAAGTATTCTGCAATAAGATACTATCATTTATTTGGATGAATAAGATACAGATATATATATTATAACTATTCAATTCGATTTTCAGAGTAGGATAGAACTTCTAACCTAAACTTCCGAAGTCAACGACAACAAGCATTGTTGACGTTGACATTCATATTGGCCAAATTTCAGTGTGCTAAAACAGCTGATCAAAAAACATTATTCTTTTCATTATTTGTGTTCATTATTTGTGTTTATATTCAAGAATCAAAACATTTATAATAATATCATCTTAATGCCATTTGGAAGAATAAAAGTATAAACTCAACCTCTTACATAATTGAACATAATCTTTTAGGTTATTTAGACAGATCAGAATAAAAAATAAAAATACTTGGACAATTTCCTGATTTTCAGATTACCTCGGATTCGCTAGAGCTATGACCTTCCTGTTTTGCTTTCGGAAGTGCCTAATAAACAATATTTCATATTTGAATTTTTTTTCTGTGTGGCGAAAAAAACGTTCTCACCATGGGCAAAAATGTTTTTCCGGCTCTCAAACTTTTCTAGTCCTCGGCCTACGGCCTCGGACTTGAAAACCGATTTCGAGCCGGAAAAGTCTCATTTTCGGCCCTAGGTGCGAAATATACTATTACAGCTATATGAGGAGGCACAACAGACTTTAACCCAAAACTGTCCCTTTTCAATTTATACTAGAGTCCAAATCAAAATCTAGGTTAAGCTACTATCACTCATCAAAATAACATTTATTCACACTTAAAAAAAAACATCATCAATTACAAATAGAAATACTATGATTTCGATTTAGAATGATATACTATGTTTGCTACAATATTTCAATCAATCAATCAATTCATTTATTTCACAAACAAACATAATACAGAATAGAAAAGAAAGATATAAAAAAATTTGAAATAAAAGTGGACACCCTAGGCATAAGCCCGATTGGGGTGTACTACTCCTAATAAAACAACTAAAAATACTCAGAGGAGTAGGCCGCTCCGCTCTATAAATAAACTTGGCATAATAAATAATAACTTAAAAGAAAATACATTTTCTCTGCTACGGTAGCCCATCACATGAAAACAAGGATGAAGTAATTACATTATGAAAAATAAAAGGCATACAGAGATAAAACCAAAAAAATAGAAAATTTACAATGCATACTCTAAGAAAGGATATGTTGATTAGATTATTATTTAGGATTTAATAATAATAAATAATGGAATTTCTTCTATGAGAAATCATCTTACAATTTTCAGAAATGATTCACAGTCATTAACACTGAGCAGGTAGTTTTTCAAACATTTCAGAAATGAATGTGAAAGTTCCTGGCAATTTAGATATGCGACACCAGATTGAACAATCTAGGACCATTAAATAATATGAATGTTGAATATCGTTAAATTCGAATGTGGAACCTGAACCATAAACCGTCTAAAGTTATATATCTCTAATGAGATTTTCATTCAAACTCCTAAGAAAAAAAAGCTTCAATACTTTAAAACATAAAGTTCTTATTGGAAGTATCTTGAGATGAACAAATATCGGCCATGAATGATCAGTTCTAGATGTTCTGGTTATAATACGAATGAAGGACTTTTGGAAAATTATGATGGGATAAGTGTTGAGACATAAGTCACCCCATAATACGAGCCCATAACTCATCCTGGAACTAATGAGAGCATGATAAGCATTTATCATCACACCAGTGTGGCACAGCTCTCTCAACATGTAAAAACTCCTAATCCCTCTACAGAACTCTTTTTAATTCAGCTACATGTTTCTTCCAAGATAGATTGAGTCAATAACTAGACCAAGGTATTTAATATTGCTCACAGTCTCAATTGTCAGGCAGTTGCAGTTATCTAAAGCAGCGCATGAGTAACGGTGATACGACAATGGGTATTAAAGAATAGATCTCCTCTTAGGTTGAAAATCATATATTAGTTTTTCACTCATTACCATGTAATT
>NC_052512.1:7005388-7034323 GCF_014356525.2 Nilaparvata lugens | reverse complement strand
GTTGGAACAGCGAGCAATTAAAAGATGAATCGAATTAATAGATGAATTTTCCGACTGTACTACAGTGACAATTGAGTGAACCTTCACCTCAGGTAGACACTCTATAGGTTCCAGATCGACCTTGACAGGCCAATCACTCTCTTCTAACATTAGCCAAGAGGGGCCAGACCACCACAAATCATGATTATTATTTCAGAAGGGGATAAACCTCTCGAAATGGGATCAGCTGGGTTTGAATTTCCTGCCACGTGTAACCAGTCGTGATAGGACAGTCTTGAATTTTCGTAACTCGATTAGCGACGAAACATTGCCATCTAGATGGACAGCCCCTGATCCAATGTAAGACAACAGTTGAATCCGATAATGCAACAACGCGAGTCACGTGACAACGAAGGCTCAAAACAGAGACAACAACCTGTATTAATTCAGCGAGCAAGAGCGCCGCGCATAATTCAAGCCTAGGTATGGATAAAGTCTTAGATGGCGCGACTTTTGATTAGCGCACAACAATGTGATAGTTGCAGGTTGCATATCCATTTGAGATTTTATGTAGATCACAACACCATAACCTAAAGTCGATGCATCACAGAAACCAATGACAGTATTTTCGAATCATTCATCACTCCTAAATGACGTGGTATGAAGAGTGGTCTGGCCAGAGCATTTTTGAATTGTAGCGCCATCCCAGACTACAGTTCTGCCCATAGCGGGCTTGTGCGCTAGTGTCGATTCGTCCAGCTGTTTGCCTTGCCATCCTTCCTAGCCCAGTCATCTTGTTCTTGTTCAGTCGTTCTTGTTAGTTTTGTCTTGTCTCGTTGTCTTGTTGTGAAGACCGAGTTTGTAATTTGTAATGTAATTTCCATCGGAAATTTCTAGTAATTGATTGTTTAAGTGTCGTGTGTGTGAATTATAAATATAATAACGTAAATAGTGTTGAATTGAATCAATTTGAATCTATAAAGAATCCAGTTTGAGCTTCGTTCGGAATATAGTACAGAGCCAGCCTGCAGTTGAACGTGAAAAGGCTGCCCAGAAGCAAACCTTTCTTTTCCCAGATTTCTTCCCACCCCTGAATCTGACCAAAACACCCAATAAGGCTTCGAAGGGCAAGTAGACAATTGGATTATATCTGGTGAGTTTTTGCTCTTTTTATTGTTCATTAATGCAGAGTTTAACTGTACCAATACCTGGCTCAAATTGAAGATTAATTTTGCTCCTCGTTTCTATTTGATAAATTGAATAGTAATTACAGTCCACTGGTAGCTCTAGCCTGAGCTTTGTTCAGAACATTTGGTCCTCCGGCCGGATGAATTTAAATTTGTATTGTTGATTAATTCACACACATGATTTAAGCAATTTTGTATTTGTCCAATGTGGCATGTTTCAGAATTGTCTGATCTATGCACAACTTTAGTTTGTTGTAGCCTTTTCTAGAGCAAGTTTTCTTGTCAATTTGTATTTGTCTGAAATTAAATTTATTTCAGTTAAAATTGTAATTTTCCTGAATTAGGCTCAATGTGCTCTTTATCAGAATTTGTTTGTTGGATTTTGTATTGTACATGTTAGTGAAGGTTAATCACAGCATGATTTGTTTGTTCAATTCAACAAGTTATCGTTTGTTTGTGAGTTGTTGGAAGAACATTATCTAATCATATAGTTTTGTCTTCAGCAGTAACTTGTCTTGTGAATTGATAATCAAAGTTTAACTTTGATAACTTACTAGTCGTGATTCTTCCTTCCATTTAGTTTTGAACACATTCTTGTTTTTTTTTTGTCTGTTGTTTTGTATTGTCGGGGCTGAATTGTTTTGTGTATGAGTTCAAGATAGAGGAAAAATTACAGAAACAAATCAGGGTGCATCGCGCTAAACTGGAACAATTGTATGCCAGATTGCAAAAACTTTATGACCTGTCTAAAAATGTCTCTGATCCAAAAGTTGCTGAGCAATTTTTAGTGTTGTATCCTCGGGTGTCTCAGACCATTTCGGATTATGAAAAGACAGAATTAGTGGTTAATGAGTTGGAACTTGAGTTGAATAAAGACTATGTTGTAGCATTCAACGACTCACATCTAGATCTGTTTCAGTATATTGAAGTAGCGGCTAACACTCTCAAACAGAAGAGGCGACTGATGCTATTGCTCAATCTTCGGCAGCTTCAGCAGCTAGTGCACAGCCGGTCGTGTCCGAGTCAGTACTGCCCAAAATCGACCTTCCAAAATTTGATGGGAACCAGACTCAATGGTCGGTGTTTTATGAATTATTTAAGGCATTGGTACATGACAACAAGAGTTTGAACGATCAGCAGAAGGTCCAATATCTTGTAAGTAGACTTACTGGACAAGCAGCAAATATTTGTCGTCATTTGCCACCATTGGCTAATAATTATCTAATAATTTGGCAGGCATTATTGACCCGCTATAACGATCCACGAGCGCAAGTCGATGCCTATTTCAAACAATTTTTGAATTTCGTCCAATAAAATCAGAATCAAAGGCAGGTTGTATTGCGATTTTGGATGGGTTTTGCAGTTCCATCAATGCAGTGAAGAGATTGCGACTCACTGATTTGTCAGACTCGATATTCCTCTATCATGGCTTGAGATTGCTGGATCCAAGTTCTCGTAGAAATTTTGAATCGGCCGTACGTGACAAGGCTATGCCAACTTATGCCGATTATGTCAATTCATTGAAAAGCAAATTAAGACTCTTCCTTCTGATGAGAACAGACTGAATCGTTTAATATGAAGCACAAAAAGGATAATAAATCAAAGGTGTTTGTGGTTCAATCCAATGATTCATCTAACGATGCATCTAGTAAAAATCCCAATTGTCTGAAGTGCTCAAAACCGGGTCATCGGTTAGTAGATTGTGCTAGTTTCTTGAAAATGACTCCTTGGGATCGTTATTGTTTGATTAAAGGAAAGTTTTGTTGTTTTCGTTGTCTTGATGTGGATCATTTGAGTAAAAATTGTCGTAGTAAAACTCAGTGTGCTCAATGTCGAGAATCTCATCATTCTTTATTGCACTTTTCCAGATCAAGTTCCAATGAAGGTGTTGCGTCCTCGTCGAACTCCAAGGCAGGTGGCACATCACCTATTAGTTGTTGTTCTACATCCAATGATGTAGAAAATTCGACCGTTGTGTTGTCGACCGTCACTGCACATATTCGAGATTGTAATGATCAGCTTTGTGATGTTCGTTTCTTGATTGACACCGGGAGTCAGTTTCATTTTGTTACAGCCAAATTGTGTCGGCGTTTGAATCGTGCCCTGCACCAAGCTGTCAACTGAAACCGGAAGAGTTGGAGTGTGAGGTAAATTTTCGGAAGTCTGTACATCGTGTGAATTCTGGTCGTTTTGTTGTTGCCTTGTCATTTGCGGAGCCGCCCAGCAGCTTGGGAGATTCGTATGCTGTCGCCGAACGCCGACTGCTGAGTTTGGAGAGACGACTAGAGCATGACAGCAATACTCGTATTTCATATCATGAAATATTGATTGATTACCTACGTCAGGGTCACATGTCGTTTGTAGCAGATCAGACAGACCGAGGTGGTTACTACATACCGCATCACGCCATCGTGAAAGCAAGCAGCACTACCACGCCCATCCGAATTGTATTTGATGCTGGTTCCAGAACATCATCGGGTTTGTCATTGAACCAGGTTCTTCATGCTGGTCCCAATTGCAGACTGACATTTTTGTTTTGTTAGTCAATTTTCGTTTGTTCCCAATCGCACTAACTGCCGACATTAAACAAATGTATCGACAGATATTAGTGGAGGATTCCTGCCGTCGTTATCAGCGTGTATTGTGGAGATTTTCGCCGGAGGATCCGATCGAAATTTATCAGCTCAATTGTGTTGTTTTTGGTGTTTCAAGCTCTCCATATTTGGCACTTCGCACCGTCCACCAGCTTGTAGAGGAGGATGGAAATCGTTTTCCAGCAGCCAAGGCGAGAATACCAAGAGACATGTTCATGGACGACTTAGTCACATCTGTCGCCACAGAGTCAGAGGCCGCGGAGCTGTATCATCAGTCCAAGCAGCTGTTTGAGGGAGGAGGTTTCTCGCTCACAAAGTGGACGTCAAATTCACCATCAATGCTGGAGAAATTCTCGGAGGAAGAGAAATCGTTTTCGTACAAGGATTTCGAAGCAGACAACTCCTTGGCTATCTTGGGATTGAATTGGCAACCTAGTACTGATCTGTTTCAGTTTTCCGTCAAGTGTGGTGAGGTCGTCGCTACTAAGCGTTCTATTCTGTCAGTGATGGCTCGTATCTATGATCCACTTGGTCTCTTGTCACCGTTTACATTATTTCTAAAATGTCTTGTCCAGAAACTGTGGAAATTAGGAGTGGATTGGGACGAGAAGCCGCCTGAGTCTATATGCACTCTTTGGGAGAATTGTCAAAAAGAGTTGCCTCTATTATTAAAATTTGCTGTTCCACGTCACGTTGGTTTGTTTCAGGATTCTCACATCAGTTTGATTGGTTTTTGTGACGCATCATTGTCGGGTTATGGTGCAGTTATCTATGTGAAGTCGCAGAAGGAGAGCGAGGAGTCAAGAGTTGTATTATTGTGTTCCAAGTCCAAGGTAGCACCATCTAAAGTTGTTTCAATACCTCGTTTGGAGTTGTGTGCGGCACTCTTGTTGGCAGAACTCATGAATTCAGTAGTCACTATTATTAGTGAACGTTGTCATGTGTCTCGTATTGTCGCACTCTCTGATTCGACAGTCACCTTGTGTTGGATTAATGCTCCATCCGCGAAATGGCAAACTTTTGTTGGTAATCGCGTCGCAAAAATACAGGATTCTTGTATACAGGAGTGGATGCATGTTGCCGGAATTGAAAATCCCGCTGACTGTTTGTCTAGAGGTTTATCACCAGTTGAGCTTGTGAACTTTCCGTTGTGGCTCTCAGGTCCATCATGGATAGCAGAGGACGAATGCGATTGGCCCGTCCGAACTCAAATGGAAGAGATAGTGGATCCACCGGAGGCGAAAAAACCGTCAGTGTTGACAGTCACAAAATCTCCTGATTGTAACAGCAATGCAGTATATTCATTGATTGGTCGTTGTTCGGATTATGGTCGTCTTTTGAGAATTGTAATTCTTGTTCTCAAATTCTTACGAATCTTACCCCAATCAGAGGAATCAGATTTCGATGTTGCTGAGAGGTATCTATGTAAAGTGGTGCAGAAGATACATTTTTCATCTGAATTTGTGCAATTGGAGAAGGGAGAAGATTGTTCTATGCGCCTTCGTCGCCTGTCTCCATTCATTGATAAAGGCGTGATTCGCGTCGGCGGTCGTTTGTCTCATGCTGGACTGGAATTTGAGACTTGTCATCAGATGATCCTACCAAAATCCGACGCTTTCGTATCGATGTTGATTGATTATCATCACAAGAAGAACTGTCATGCTGGACCTTCGTTATTGTTGTCCTTGATCAGACAGAAATTCTGGATACTGTCTGCTCGCTCTATTATTCGTATTTGTGTGTTTAAGTGTAATCGTTGTTTCCGTGTTCGACCTAGTAATAATGCAATCATTCCAAAAATGGGTGACCTGCCTGCTTGTCGAGTGTCAAAATGCAAACCATTTGAAAATTGTGGTGTGGATTACGCTGGTCCTTTGCGTATTACTATGACGAGACGTCGTAATCCTTGTATTTTGAAAGCCTACATTTGTCTGTTTGTGTGTATGGCAACAAAGGCGGTACATATTGAGTTGGTATCGGATCTATCAACGCCCATGTTTTTAGCTGCGTTTCGTCGTTTTTTGTCACGTCGTGGACCCTGTCGTGTGATGTATTCCGATTGTGGTACTAATTTTGTAGGTGCCAAGGAACAGTTGCGAAAGATATCTCAACTTTTGAATTCGTCCGAGTTTCAAACCACATTGACTAGTCAACTCGCCGAACACAAAATTGAATGGAAATTCATTCCCCCTGGTTCACCGCATTTTGGAGGTCTGTGGGAGGCAAATGTCAAATCTGTAAAGTTGCATCTGTTCCGAGTAATTGGCAATCAACTTCTCACCTATGAGGAACTGAACACGGTGTTGGTGCAGATTGAAGGTGTCCTGAATTCCCGCCCACTGTGTGTACTGAGTGAGGATCCGTGTGAACCGCTGGCTTTAACCCCAGCGCACTTTTTGACGCTCACACCGTTGAAATCGTTTCCCATGCGGGACGTGGACAGTGTCCCTGTGAATCGTCTCACCAGGTATGAATTGATTGGTCAACTCATTCAATCGTTCTGGAACCGATGGAGAAGAGAGTACCTGCACGAACTCCAAAGTCGTAAAAAATGGTTGAAATCACCCACTTCTATCAGTGTGGGAACGGTTGTGGTAGTGGACCAACCAAACACACCTCCATTGCAGTGGCCACTGGGTGTCATCGAACAGGTGTTTCCGGGAAGTGACGGCGAGGTTCGAGTGGCGAGTGTTCGCCTAAAAACTGGTATTTATAAAAGACCAGTTACAAAACTGTATCCACTCCCAACTCAATAGTTGTTTTGCTTGTTGCATTTTTTTCTTTTGTGTTGTTTTTTCGTGTTGGTGTTTTGTTTTTTTTGTCATGTCTGGATTTTTTCCTTTCTGTGGTTTTTTTTTCAGTTTTGTAACTTGGCTGAAAAATAGTTTTTCAGAGGCGGGGGTATGGTCTGGCCAGAGCATTTTTGAATCTATAAAGAATCCAGTTTGAGCTTCGTTCGGAATATAGTACAGAGCCAGCCTGCAAGTTGAACGTGGAAAGGCTGCCCAGAAGCAAACCTTTCTTTTCCCAGATTTCTTTCCACCCCTGAATCTGACCAAAACACCTAATAAGGCTTCGAAGGGCAAGTAGACAAAATTGGATTATATCTGGTGAGTTTTTGCTCTTTTTATTGTTCATTATGCAGAGTTTAACTGTACCAATAACCTGGCTCAAATTGAAGATTAAATTTTGCTCCTCGTTTCTATTTGATAAATTGAATAGTAAATTACAGTCCACTGGTAGCTCTAGCCTGAGCTTTGTTCAGAACAAAGAGATTGGACAATAAAGGGAACTCCCTCTGACATGTCTCCCATTGAAGCGCAATAGAGGGAGGTACTGAATCGTCCCAATCAAGACCAGCATTCCATAATTGTTTAATTAAACATTTAAGAAACAAAGTTAGGGGTGACAAGAGTCCCAAAGGATCGAAAATGCGTGCTACTACCGATAAAATGTGACGTTTGGTAGGAACAGACTGATTAGGATTCACTGAAAAACAAAACGAATCACTACCAGGTTGCCATTCCAAACCTAGGACTGCCAACAAATTTCCCATCTCGAAATCTTTAGACAAGGTCGATTTTTCATCTTCCGAGAAATCACTCATCAATTCAGGTGAATTGGAACTCCATTTAGTAAGTTCGAATCCGCCTCTCTCAAACAATTCTTTAGCCTGACTACAAAGACGATTTGCTTCACCTAAGAAGACACACTTGTCACCAAATCATCCATAAACATGTCACTCGGAATACGAGCTTTAGCATCAGGGAAATTTTCACCTTCTTCTTGAACAAGTTGATGGACAGTTCTGAGAGCTAGAAACGGTGACTCACTCAGACCAAATACGACAGTTTTTAATTCAAAAATTTGTATGGGATCATTGGACGAAAATCTCCATAACAAACGCTGAAATTTGCGACACGATTCATCGACAAGAATCTGTCTATACATCTGCTTTATATCAGCAGTTACAGCGATAGAAAATAACCGAAAATTGACTAACAGAACGAAAATATCCGTTTGCAACTTGGGGCCGATATGAAGTATATCATTCAATGATACTCCAGTAGTAGTTTTCGCGCCTGCGTCAAAGACAATACGCAAAGGCATTGATTGACTCTGAGTTTTGATTACAGCATGATGAGGTATAAAATAACCACTTTTATCACTCTGATTTTTTATCAATTCCATGTGTCCTTGTTTGAGATAATCCAAGAGGACATCGTGATACACTAAACGCATGTTTGGATCACGTGCCAGTCGTTTCTCCAAACTGATGAGTCGACGTTCTGACATAGCATAAGAATCACCAAGACAATCAGGGGATTTTGAAAACGATAATGAGACAATGAATCTACCGAATTTTCACGACGAACGGACGATGCAAAATCCTTCTCGCATTCCAACTCATCAGCAGTGAGTTGTTTTCCTACATCTGGAATGCTTTCCACTTCCCAAAATTTTCGAACTAACTTATCCAACGGTGATGTTAGACAAGTCATCAAACACGTTGCATTTTCTGAAGATTGAGTTAAAATAGGGGCTCTACCCATCAAAATATAACCGAAAACACTTTCCAAGGCCATCAAATAATTCGAATCAATTTCCACACGACCATTTCGGAAAATATGGGGCACTAATTCAGCTCCTATAATAGCGTCAATTTCGCTGGGAATGTGATAACTTTCATCAGCAAGTCGAAGACCAAACAAATTTGATAATTTAGAATTATCAATTTTACTAGTGGGAAGCTGTTCCATGATTTTTTCGACAACTAATGGTTCAATGGAAAATTTAACACTAGAATCGAGTCGAGATTGAAGCGTGACAAAAGTACGACCAAAAACTGATTGTGAATTTCCGCCAAAACCATTCACATTAATTGGAAAGGAGAAATCGATAGTTTCAATTTACGACAAAGTTTACGAGTAATGAAATGACTTTGACTAGCTGAATCAACTAAAACTCTTATTTTGTGCAATCTACCTCTCTTATCAGGTACCTCGACTTGAGCAGTTGATAGTAGAACACTATACGGTGCCGACTTCGAATCGATAGAACAACAGGTGATAGTATTATTTTCTACCTTTTTCGCATCCGAATTTGATGACGAATTTGAAGCATTTCCGAAATGTAAAAGCGAATTATGCTTCTGACTACATTCCTCGCAGTTGGAGAAGTACAATCTTACTACGATGGGCTGGCGAGAACATTTCAAACAGCAACCCTTCTCCTTAACAAAACGAAAACGGTCCCAAGGTGATAACTGACGAAAAAGACGACAATTGATCAATTTATGATTGTCATCGAACATTTCAGACATTCTGATATTTTTACCGGTGATTTGGTCACTTGCGAATTCGATTGAACAACCAACACTTTGGATTTTGGTATTGGTTCACTACTGGCTTGCATTGTTTAGACAATTCGTCATGCGGTAACGATTTAATCTGCCTTTCGATGATGAAACAAAATCAGTATATGTGGATCATCCTTAGTATGAACTAAAGCTTCAAATGCCTTTTGAGAAACAGGATCTAAAATTTTCAACGCTTGGAACAGAAATATTGCATCAGATACATCTTCACCTCGTAGGCGTTTTAAAGCAGTAATTGAACCACAGAACTGATCGACTATAGAAACTAAACCTGCACGAGACTCAGATTTTAGACAATTGTATTCGAAAATTTGTTTCAAGTACACATTTGAGAGTGAGCGGGGGTCATTGAACCGCTTAATTAATGCATCCCAAATAATTCATGATTATTAGCAATAGGTGGTAGATGACGTGAAATATTAGCCGCTTCTCCAGATAGTTTGGACACCAGATATTGGACCTTTTGTTGATTTGGAATCGATTTGTTGTCATGAATCATGCATTTAAACATTTCGTAGAATACCACCCATTTTGATTGATCTCCATCGAACACAGGAATTTCAATTTTCGGTAAAATATTAGACGAATCCTTATTGGAAGATACAGGTTGAGCCGGGGTAGAAACACTAGGTACAACCTGACTGAGTTTTTTCAATTCACTAGCAATGCTTCCATATGTTCGAACATTTCCATCTGTGAACTACTAAATTTGGGTACAAATTCCGGGTCTTTTTCCATTTCAAGCTCCTGTATTTCCATTTCAACAGCTTCATAATCCTGAACAGTTTTAAGAGTGGAACTATAGAGAATTAGAAATTGTTTAGCACTAGCTTCTTCTTTTAAAGCCTTTTTCGACAGATCGAAAGTATGTTGAATACGATAGAAATATTGCTCAAGTTTAGCTCGTTTGAGCTTTAACTTCTTTTCACTCATGATTGGATATTGGAAAGGTCTTAATGATTTTCATTTACTAATTTTCGAATAAAATTACGAATGCAACAATGAACGATTTTCATTGATGATTCAAGCAAGCAAAATGATAATGTTAGTACAAATTGAACAGAGAAAGCTCAATAGACGAAGCAAGCTAAGCGATAACGTTATCAGCATTGCAAAGTAATGGTTCCGATCGGACAATAGAGATAAGAGTGAACCAACTTGATCGGCTCAATTCATAATGTACAAACAGGTTTGAACCCTAGCATGCACAAACGATTTACAATAAAATTGGATAAGTGCTTGCCAAATATTTGAATAAAAAATAGCCAATAAAATTCGGCCTGGATGACCAATGTAAACTCTAAGGTTCAACTTTACGAAATTTATATTGATTTTAAATTGGTAATCAATAATTTTGATGTAAAGTGGACTGTATTGAATAGAAAAGAACTGAAGTAGCCTGAACAAAAAAAAAAATTGAGAAAAAAAAAAAAAATTCAAACATTGAATGAAGGTAAGTTTTTGTACGGAGTTTCTACTATGTGTATGAAAAGTTTTCTAGCAATACCATTATTTTTTTAGTTTCCTCTAATAATTATTAAAAATCCGAAACATACTAAAATATTATACTAACATTCAAAAATAGTCTTGTAATTAAAATAATGGTAAAAGTTGCACATATAAATTGATATAGTAGCTATTTTAATGAAGGAACCATGTGTTGTATAAAGTACAACGCGCGCGTCCTCATGTTACAAAAATAGGCGCGCGTCCCGGAAGGTTAAGCTATATTAATCAATCAATATCAACTGTTAATGTATGTTATTCTATATTTAAATTTTGAATGAGTTTTAATGTGCAAGGTGCACCAAAGAAACTTACTTATTTGAAAAAAAATCCCGTGCGTTGAATAATTGGTCGTGTAGAGTGTCAGGAGGGGCACATCTGGAGGGAAAAGTTTTCAATTCATCCTCCTACCAGTAAATAGCCATCATGCTCTGGTCTAGAGAGCAGCGGCCTTCGCAGTTGAGAGCTTCTTTTCTAATGGTAGATCACCTTCCGCGCTCAATTTGAAATCCTCCCCACAGACTCGTTCCTGGCAAAATTCTACCTCTTCCAGTTTGTATATCCTAGAAGCAAAATGCTTCATTGATCAAAACAAGGATTAATTCAAAACTGATGCACTTTTTCACAATTATGGAACTAGACATTGAGAACAGTGCGAGATGATATGCACCGCACTATATCATATATGAGAGAGGAGTTGAAAGTGCTGGGATTCGATTGTATATAAATTTAGAGCCTTGATGAAGAAGGAATTGTTAATATTTGTGCATACTCGATTGATGAAATTCAAGTTTATTATGAGATGAAAAATTATTTGTACAGTTCCATGTAACGATTCGTACATATTTTGACTAATATTGATTGACAAATCGTTAATTTAGAGATAGATATCGGTACACAAACACACACACAAATGAAGACTAATACCCAAAAACCCTTTTTTGAACTCGGGGACCTTGAAACGTTTAGAAATATAGAATTGGGGTACCTTATTTTTTTTCGGAAAGCAATACTTTCCTCACCTTTGGTAATAGGGCAAGGAAAGTAAAAACACTAGAGATGAAAAAATATAGAAATTTGGTACCTTAATTTTTTTTGGGAAGCAATACTTTCCTTACCTATGGTAATAGGGCAAGGAAAGAAAAAACCTAGAGATGAAAAAACGAAAAAAATGTAGTATTCATAGCTGTTGAGATCATTGGACATTTTTATTTTCATTTGAAAACTTCCAGGTTTGAAAGGGTTATAGTATATATATCGAACTGCTCGTATATTATCCAGTTGTTTCTAATATGATAAATTAAGAAACATTATTCAAACTCATCAACTCCTCAATATATTCCAACCATTCCATTCACTCAATTTCTCATTATTCTCTCATATACAGTTGGTTTTTCTTTATTAATTTGGCAGTGGAATTCTTTATCACCCCAACACTTATACGAGAGAGGGAGTTGATAGTAAATTGTAATTATGATCCAGACATAACGAGAAGAGATGAAATTTTCAGACGAGATTATTATTACGGATTCGGATTGTTCAGTGGAACAGGAGATGAAAAAAGGAGAAAAAGGACAGGAAAATGATTAGAAAGGAGAAGAAAGGAGAGGAGGTGGTGTACTGTTGTGAGAGTTGAGATGAAAGATTATCTCTGAAATATCATTTAAAGTTTCGTGCAACTGCTTCTTATGAATCCTCTCATTTCGAATTCGCCATTCCGATGGAACTCACCTAATCTTTTTTACTCCATGGAAACGCGGCGAGTAAAGCCTGGTTTCCATTAGTAGTGAGTGGTAGAGTTCCCTGGGTAAGTACTAGTAGTTCTGTGAACAGTAAACCTCGCGTAGTTATAAACCGCATCCTCCTCTATATCTGTCCATCAGAGTAAATCCTGTCTGTATGTCGTGTCGGCGAGATATCGTGTGAAAACGGCTAATGGCTGTTGGGGTCGGTGTATCACAAATGCTAACATCAGAAGCTAATCTCCTTCAAGACATACTGGCAACAGGACAGCCCGAGTTCAAAGCAGAGAAAGTTCAAGAGCAATACTATGATATTTCAGTTATTAATTGCATGCGTTATTGCAAGCAATCAATCGTTCATTTAATAGTGCATACAAATTGCATTCAATGAGGGATGCAATTGATAGTCTACACAGAAAATGATTTTTTACCAAGTTACATTGAGATATGAATTGCATGCGTCATGGCATGCACATTTATAATCAACTCGACATCTTATCTATGATGAATAATTCTATAGTCTGATTTTCACTCCAATATTGGCGTACGAAGAAGGCTCCTTTTTCCTTTTTATATTATCCTTGAAATGCGAAATTTCCAAATGATATATATATACTCGACGCGCAATTTAAAAAGGAACATACCTGTCAAATTTCATGAAATCGATTACCGCGTTCGCCGTAGATGCGCAACATGTGAACATATAACATTTAAACATTTGAACATTCAAACATTTGAAAATTTAAACATTTAAATATGTAAACATTCAACATTTAAACATCTAAACATTTAATATGTAAACATTTAAACATTAAGAGAAATGCCAAACCGTCGACTTGAATCTTGGACCTCACTTCGCTCGGTCAACTAATTTTATTATCTTTTGAACTCTCCCAATGGAAACGTTCATGGTAGAGTACTAGTTTTCAGTAGAGTAGAGTGGAATATAACCGTGGGATAGAACTTGCCTTCCCCACCACCGCTTCTAACTCTACTCAACCACTACTATCATAGCCACCTCTAATACAAGGCCCCGGCCTACGATATTGCAACGTCGCAGCGTAGGCCTAGAATCTAATACATGATTGGTGGAAGAGATTAAAAAAATATCAGCTGATCTTTTTCACCAATCATGTATTAGATTCTAGACCTACGCTGCGACGTAGCGATATCGTAGGCCGGGGCCTTGTATTAGAGGTGGCTATGCTATCCTATACTATTAAACGAGCAATTCTGTTTATATGTTTAGATGTTCATATGTTATGTTTAGATGTTAAGATGTTTTGATGTTATATGTACTATTATATGGTGCAGAGTCCTGGCTGTAAATGAAGCCATTAGTAAAAGACTTGTTTCATTCGAGATGTGGGCATACAGAAGGATTCTGAGGATACCATGAGGATCGCGTAACAAACATTGAGGTTTTATGGAGAATGGGGAAAGACATTGAGATAATCACCACAACAAATGCAAAAAGATTCAGTATCTGGGAATGTAATGAGAAAGACGTGAAATATTCTCTACTACAGGTGATTCTCCAAGGAAAGATTTTGGAAAGAGGGGCCAGGTAGAAGAAGAATTTCTTGGCTAAACAACATCCGATCCTGGTGTGGGAAAAGCTCCATAGAAATATTTCGTATTGCCGTGGATAAAGTGAAAATCGCCATGTTGATCACCCACGTTCGTAGCGGACAGGCACAATAAGAGAAGATAATATTATGTCTATTATCTTTGGCTTGACTTATTATTGGTTATACTTTTACTCTGGTTCAATCATTTCCGTTCAACCATATTTTCATCACTTTGATCATAAAAAACTGGAAAATTCCGTATCTCTTCAATAGTTTTTCACTCTCTATGTTGAACGAGCCCGCACCGTCTCCGTCACAAATCAAAAAGTAAAGTGAACTTGTCGGTGACGGCACGGGCACGGCTCGGGCAACAAACACGGTGACGGTGCTGACGCGGTGCGGTAGTATGTGTCCCTACACGTTTGAAAGCATTTGTTATCCCACTCGCCTTAGTATGTCCGTCACACGGCCGTGCCGCGGCACGGGCTCGATGGATATGTGTGTCGCGGCCAAAATTAGTTCTCGCAAAATGTGGGAAACGCAATGAACATTTTTTGCCAATTAGCTCTAAAAAAGCTGAGATGACGCGGAAAAATCGCAGATTTTTTGCGTATCTTTACGCTTAAGTTTTCACAAATCCGTTCTTAGTGCGCCTCTGGATGGTCAACTGAACAAACCTGCTAAATTTGAACGTATTTGATCTACGAGGTTCACTGTATGAGTTTCAAAAATATAAGTATAGAGAATACAATTCTATACTGAGAATAAAATATTGTATAATATATATTATACAATACTCATATTGTATTGAAAATATATTTCTTAGTTGAAAGTTTTTCCCCAGATAACACAGTTCTACGGATCAAGTTTCTGAAACTTAAGAGACACAGAGAGTTTCCAACCACAGATTCAAAGTATCTGCTGGAATCACATTTTATGAATAAGATTCATAATTGACACTGAAGCGAGAGCCCAAGAGTCACCGTAGACAACACCGCTCGACCCGAGCTCAGGAGAAGAAAGAAATTTTTAATAACGTCCGCAGTGGGTGGGGGATAGAGAGCTAGTTTTTAATATAGTCAAACGCTCCGAGAGTCCGAGAGGATATGTATTCTTTCCACTATATATTCAGTTAAACATATAGATGTATATAAGGTTTGGTATTCTGATGTAATATATGCCTGTGAAATACATAGAGACTGTGCAGCATTGGGTGAGCAGAGACTATGGGGAGGTCACATGCTTATGGACAGCTACACTTATTGAAAAAACAAAATAAGGGCAGGTGGCTTGGTATACGCAGGAAATTTGAATCGAGAAGTGACAGAGAAATACAGAACGGGAAAGGAGATGATGAGGAAGACAAAAAGAGAGGTTTGAGAGAAAGAGGAAACAAGAGGTATTGATTTAATAACTCTATTCGTGGAGGTTACAGAAAATCCAGTAATGTATTATTTACGGAGTGATGAGTGCAGAATTATTATTGAATCAAAAATTTAATTTGAAATTCATATAATTTAATTGATAGCTAGTTACCCCCTGGGTTGAAGAACTCGCTCATGAAGTGTTGTATTTAATCTATGAAACACGCAGCTTTATACAGGGTTGGTGAAAATTATGGAAAACTGAATGAATAATTCGACTGTAGGTTTCATTGAGGATGCTATTTGAAATGGAGAATTACTTCGTCACTTCAACATATTTGTCCCTCATATGAATCAAAACATTTCATTAATGAGAAGGTAGTCTTATAATACATGATTCTATACAGAATTTCAAGAGGAAATGGATGGAGAAAACTGCACATTTATATCTCAACCCGTATCAGGTTGTTGATGAAAATGTTGTAAGTTACCCTTCAGTTAGTTAAAAGTAAGAGCTCGCTATCGCTCGTTCAATAATTCATAAGTTATAATAAGTGCAGACAATGAATGCCCAAGGAAGGGTATAGAGGGAAAGGTTTGAGAGAAAATTTTCGACCCTGCAGTTCTTTTTAGGGTAGTAAGGAGGTGAACATATCAAAAGTCCTCACCTACTTCATGAGCAACGGGTGCGGAAGTGGTTTAAAGGTAGAATGTTTTGGTTTCTCGCGTATATACATCTTGAAAAATTTATGTCTTAGGCTGACCTTCAACCACAGGAAATGCATTATGTCCATGATCATGTCATTAGCGTGAGGCTTTAACATAAAATAATAAACCACTAGAAAGTTACAAATTTCAATGATAGAAAATAGTTTAACCTCAAATAGAACAGCTAGAAAGGAATGAACAACAAAAATCGGAGATACAGAAACCTTACCGCATTTACGGCGAATGCGGCAATATATTTCCATAAAATTTAAAGGTATGTTCATTTTTAAATATTGCGAGTCGACGTATATTCAACGTTTTTTGAAATTTTGCATTTCAAGGATAATACAAAAGGAGAAGGAGTCTTATTTGAACGCCAATATTACCGTAGAATTCAGATTATATAATATTATTCATCATAAATTAGCTGTAGATGGATTATTAATACATGCAATTAATATCTCAATGTAACTTATTAAAAAAATCAGTTGTCTTGAGGATTATTCATTGCATGCAATGACGCATGCAATTTTAATAACTGTAAACATAGTATTTTCTCTCTACCTTTCTCTGCTTTCAATTTGGGCTGACCTGTTGCCAGTATGTCATGAAGGAGATTAGCTTTTGATGTTAGCATTTTTTGATACACCATCCCCAACAGTCATTAGCCGTTTTCACACCGATATCACGCCGACACGACATAATTCACAGGACAGGATTTACTCTGACAGTATGAGAGGAGGCTGTAGTTTATAACTGCCCGAGGTCTACTGTTCACAGAACTACAAGCTATCTGGATATATATTTGTAATGCTGTTTTTGTGCAATGGGTCTGACGAGACCTAGCAAACTATCAATAAAATCAATCAATCAATCAATCAATCTTCATCAATAATCTAACTAAATAAACCAATCTAATCATCAATACATGAAAAAGGATATAGGCTAATAAAATATCGTTTCCACAATGGGAGAGAAAAAAACGAGTGAGAGAAAGAGAGAGAAAGAGGAATATAGGTAGGGGGAGAAGAGAAAATGCGGATGGAAGATAAATAATGGAAGCTGAGGACTCATTGGAAGGAAGGAGAAAGATAGGTTTCTAGAGACAGAAAGGTTCTCTTCTAAGGCTGGTTTAAAGATACAGCAGCGTCATTGTGAAAAGATGAAAAGTTTTCCACATAAAAGAGAACTGTACTAACCAACCTCGACTGCTGATGTGATCTCTAGTAAACTTATATTTCGAGTGAGAGAAGCGAGTTTGCAGAAGGTAACGACATGTAACTCCTCACATTTCTGCAGCTTTTCATTTGCTTTGAGTGTATTACCGTATAAGGTAGTGAGCGGTTTAATATTGCCACCAACCTGGCAATGACTGAGAAGCAAGCTGCACTCATAGGAACATCTTCGCGGTGACTGCTTGCAATGGAAGATGGGAGTGAAGAGAAGAGAAGGCCGGGAGGAGGAGGGGGGTGATGGATAAGAATAAGGAAAAAAGAAAAAAATAGGAGTATAAAAAGTGAAAGAATAGGAGGAGAAGAAGAAGAAGAAGAAGAAGACGATGAATGAGAAGAGGGTAAAGAAGGAGAAGAAGAGGGAGGAGGAGGTGAACGATGAGAAGACGCTGAAGGAGAAGGAGGAGGAGAAAAAGAAGAAGAAGGAGAATAAGTATGAGGACTAGTAGGAGAAGGTGAAAGAAAAGGTGAAGGAGGAGGAGGAAGAGAAGGACGAGGGGGAGGTGAAGGAGAAGGAGAAGAAGAGGAGGAGGCGGAGGAGTAGGACGAGGAGTGGTGAAGGATAAGGAGGAGAAAAAGAAGAACGAGAAGGAGTGGGAATACGAGGAGGTGGTGAAGAAGAAGTGGTTCGAGAAGGAGAAGGTGTAGGAAAGGGATGAAGGGGAAGGGGGTAGGGAAGGAGGAGGAGAAGGAGTAGGAGTGGTGAAGGATAAGGAGTAGGAAAAAAGAAGGAGAAGGAGGAGGAAAAGGTAATGAAGAAGGAGTAGGAGAAGGAGATGTAGAATGAGGTGGAAAGGGAGGAGGAAAAGAAGAACAGTAAGAAGAAGAAGAAGAAGAAGAAGAAAAAGAAGAAGAAGAAGAAGAAGAAGAAGAAGAAGAAGAAGAAGAAGAAGAAGGGGAAGAAGAGGGAAACAAAGAAGAAGGGGGAGAATAAAAGAAGGAAGAAGAAGAAGAAGTAGGAGGAGCAGGAAGAGAAGGAGAAAAAAAGGAAACAGGAGCATGAGAAGACAGCAGGGAAAGAGAAAGAGGATGAAGAAGAAGAAAAAGAAGAAGAAGAAGAAGAAGAAGAAGAAGAATTTCAATTTGTAATTGTCTCGAGATTGAGAAAACCAGCCACTTGAAATATTTAGGTGTATAATCGAGGAGGGCTTCAAGTGGAAGAGGCATATTGATTACATCTGCAATAGATTGAAATTTATATCTTACAAATTCTATAAATTGAGGTCTGTACTGAATGTATCTAGAATGAGAATGATTTACTTCGCAAGAGTTCAATCACTACTGCAATACGGATTAGTAATTTGGGGAGTACTTTCAATCCCCACCTTTCATCTCTATTCACCGTTCAAAAAATGATAATAAAGGACTATTTTAAATCGACCCTTACTATACGCCTTGATGAATGCTTTTAATGATCTGCAAGTCATGACCATCCGCCAACTATATGTACTTAGCATCTTTAAATACTTCAATAGATATAGAAATTACTTTCCAAAAATAAATATGGAGCACATAGAAGCAGATACAATGAAATAAATTCGAATGTTACGTTTCAGACTTCACACTAATTCGAAAACAGCTCATTCATATTGCTCCAAAAATTATAAATAATATCCCAAATGATCTCACCAATCGAAAAGTGATTAAATATATCCCACCAACCGTTGAAAACTGATAATTCGATCTTATTACTTAATATCAACGTAATATAGGCCAGATATTTTCCCCTAATAGTTCGACATCTTATTTTTGGAATTATGATCTAAATTCTTGAGTTCTGTAATGTATTTTCTTTTACTTTTGTTATAATGTAATTATTGCTATCCTACTGGCGGACAAGTTATACTTTTGCCAGTAGAAATCCACTATGTAAATAAATAATACAGTGTAATATGTATATTAATAACTATGTTATTTTGCTTTTGAGAACTTGTATTTTGATTTTGTCTTGTGTACGTTTTTGTGGAATAAATGTGAATGTAATAAAAAAAGACGAAGAAGAAGAAGGAGAAGGATAAGAAGCAAGAGGAAGAAGAGAGGAAGGAGAAGGAGAAGGAGAAGAGAACGAAGAAGCTGAAGAATCACTAACGTATGATTCCGTTTGGCCGCATGGAAATTTTATTATTGCATATGCATAGGAAACTCATGTTCTGTGTAACTTGTATCTTTTTCACTTCGACGCTAGAACCAGAAAAATTTCACCCGAGCTTTTTGTAATTGTGGAATTGGGAACGAAGAACTACATCTGAATTTTGGTTGCATAAAAGAAATGGAGTGACCCTGACGCATCAGATGTATGCGACTAATTAAGTCGCCATCTTTGGAACTGGGAAGGTTCAGTAACCAAGTGTGAGTTTTCTCAATTACAAAAACAATCTAAAACCAAATACAAGAGCAGCAGAATTTATACTAGTAGGCTATTACTGCTATACTGCTATTGGTCAAGGGCATGAACGCCTGCCATTGGCCCAGCTAGACAGTCTCCTCCAACTCAACGGTGAGACAAAATGACGGCTTAAGCAACAGATGACAAAATTTACTTTCAGTACAAAGTAAGAACCAAGAAAACAAGTGTGAAAGATAATAAAACAAATATGTAAATGGAAAAACTATTGACTAATGTATGCTTACAATTTATGATAAAACTAAATTCGTAGTGTTGTATTTGTTGAGATGAATCTGGTCATTTAAACTATACTGGGAATTTTCTTCAATTACTCTTGTTATTTCTAAAGCCTCTAGAATATTCAAAAATCTGCCTTTGTTATCAACATGCAGAAACTCAACATTCTCCTTAACTGTGAACTTGTGATTATTTGTTAAGGGTCCCAGTCTTCTTCTCTTCTTCTTCTCCTTCTTCTTCTTCTTTTTCTTCTTCTTCTCTTCTTATTTTTTTTCAAGAAGAAGAAGAAGCTATCAGGATTAGGCTATAGCCTGTTCCGACTCACATTCAGTTTCTATTTACGATTTATTATCCTATTATATTGAGCGAGCATTTTCTGAATATATTTTTATATCTGGCTATCTGGTTATCTGGATATTTATATGGTTATTATGTTCAACGGATCTCGAAAACGTTTCTAACGATTCTCATGAAATTTGGATCAAAGTAGGTTTATGATATGAAGATTCGATTGCACTAGGTCTCAACCCTTGTATAACTCGCTGAAGGACATTAAAAGGATAAATACGTCATTGGAAAAATAGCTGGAAATTCTGTCGTCTGTCGATACCGTAATGGAAGAGAGTGAACGAGTGCATGTGTGGGATCATCCAGCTGATCTCACGAGGAGGAAAATTCAGGGAGAAAAACTATTTCTGTTTATGTCTCTTTTTTTGAAAAACATGTTTACTTCAGAAAGTCCAAAATAGTAGATAGAGGATGTTAGTGTAGAACAGTACATAGTATTAACAAATGTTGTAGCAGGCATGATATATCATCCTAAATGGAATTCATAGGATATATATTTGTAATTGATGATGTGTTTGTTTTTTGAAGTTTAAATGAATTGTTATATTGATGAGTGATAATAGCTTAACCTAGATTTTGATTTGGACTGTGGTATACATTTAAAAGGGACAGTTCTGGGCATAAACCTGTTGTGCCTCCTCATATAACTGTGAAAATAATATTGTACAACTGAGAAAATAAATATAAACTTTAAATTCAATCTTTCTTTACAAATTTTCTATGCTTTTACACTTCAGAGCGAAGCTCTGTCCCCCGATATTAATATTTTATTCAAATATCTCATTCTATGGTCAATATGAAGTGAATATCAGTGTCATTTTTGCGTGGTCTGCCAACCTCTCTCTTGCCTATGGCTGATAATTGAAAATTTTAAAAGGTAACCTCTCAGCAGGCATTCTCTTGACATGCTCCTCCCTTTTTTGCCGATACTACGCACTCCCTCTTTGGAGGTCATTTTCATTGTCCTACACTATCCACAAATAATCAGCAAATAACAGTGCATTGAGGTAATCGTCCTTCCCAATTTTGATGCCTAAATCTACTCTACATTTCCATTTTCGGAAAATGTGGTCCATATAAACAGAGTGAATCATATGTATGGGAGCTCTTCAATAAGTTGGAGACTGTTGTAGATATAATACTGTCACTTTCAGAATAAGTTATTGTCGTACAACTGTATTTCAACCCCTCATGAATGGGTGACTTAGGGGTTGTAATAAAAATATTTAAAATGTAAACTTCCATTGTGTGGTGCATTATTTTAAAGGCCTTTTTAAAACAAGAAAGATGGCATCACTAAAAAGTTCCATCATGCTTTCGTCCAAAATGGCGGCTGATTGAAGCCTTTGTTTTTTTAAGAATGAGGGGTTGTAAGTCAAATATTTTGAATGTGAAGACCTATTGTGTGATACATCATTTTAAAGGTCTTTCTAGAACAAGAAGAATGACATCAATAGAAATGTTTTGAGATATTCTATCCAAAATGGCGGCTGATTTAACTTTATCAGGTATTTTTTAAAATACTAAAACTCCATTCAGCCACCATTTGAATAAAAGAATCATAGAACATTTTTATTGATGCAATATTTTCAGTTTTGTAAAGACCTTTTAGATTATGTACCACACAAAGGGTGTTTACATTAAAAATATTTGAGTCAACCCCTCATTTCTATAAAAACTAAAACTTCAATCAGCCGCCATTTTGGACTTAAGTATCATAGAAAATTTTCATTGATGCTATATTCTTGTTTTAAAAAGGCCTTGGAATGATGTACTAGACAATGTATGCTTACATTCAAAATATTAGAGTTACAACCCCTTAAGAGGGGTTGAAGTTCAGTTGTACGTCGAAAGGTAGGGTATTCGACCATAACTTATCCTGAGAGTTACAGTATTATAACTACAGTCTGCAATTTATCGAAGGGTTCCCATACAATGACTCACTCTGTATATGAAATAAAGTGGGTGATAAGCTGCACCCTTGTCTTACATCTTGTTTGATTGTCATTTCATCTATTCTATTATCACCTGTATTGATTATTATGTGTGTATTATTTACAAGAATCACTACATGGGAAATCCAAGAAAAAACATCAAATTTAACTTTCAAAAGTGTAAGTAAACATTAAGAGTAGTACTCACAATTCAACACTTGAGAGAGAATATTCAACATTTTCCACGAGAAAGAAGAAGAGAGAGTGAGGTAGAGAGAGAGAGAGATTGAATTAGATGAGATGAGATTAGATTGTTTATTCATGTATGTTACAATATTTACTGGCAATTTTACAAAGTATAAATTAATAATAATTAATCAATGAGAAAAAGATTGAATGCAATGATGATATAATATTGTGATGTAACCTCATAAATCTGCGGTGTTTCAACAAATAATAATTGTCGATTCTCTAAGAAGGATATAAAATAATTTCCCTTCCATCAACACAAGACCAGAGAGCGAGAGAGAGAGAGAGTGTGTGAGGGTGAGTATTGAATGCGAATGAGAGTGAGTGAGTGAGAGAGAGGGGTTGGAGAAAGTCTGATAGAGACAGCCCAGCGAATGTTGATACTTTGATAACAATAGCAATTTAGAGCGATTGACTAATAGGTCCTGTGAGCGAAATTTTGCTTGAAATCACACCCCATACATATTCATGCGAACACTAACGACCTCTGTCATACCCCCAGTGCAGCTCGATTACACCCTTCCCCCACCCTTGTTACTCACCCACTGCCGTGTTTATCACTTACAATCAATTGCACACTTCGTGTAAATGAAGCATTTGGAGTAACCCCTCCCTCAATGGTGTTTGATAGTTGATAGTTTCCTCCGCATGAAATAATTTTCTTGTATTCTTCTAAGATATCCATACTAAAATATAGGAAAGAACTGGCTTATACACGTACGGGATAGGAAATTGTGTTTGACGCATCATCACGTATCAACTACTGAAATAGTATTTTACGTCACAGGGATGGGAAGGGGCTTTTTGCAGTCGAGAATGATGTTCGAGCATTGCAAAAGACATTGTCCAAGTCACGTACACTATTCTTTGTCATAACAATCTAAAGAAGAATAATTGAAAAATAGAAAACATTACCTGTTTGTGCTAAAGCTACCACATGCATTCTATAAACATAACCTAGTTTACAAATTCCGAATCAGGAATTCTGCGGAAGTTGACAAAACTTCCACCTGAAGTGCTGAAGGGGGTTTTCTTGTAATAGTTTTTCTGTTCCTATTTCGGAACCAGGAAACATACTCGACTGTGAAGAAAACATATGGGTTCATTACAGTCTAGTATGCTGTAATGAGGATATTTGTTTATTTGTTCTGCAAACATATGTTTATCGGATTGATTTCATGCTTGGAAAACAGCTGAAATTGAATGACTAAGACAAAAGGATTATTATCTTGAAATTATGCATAAGTAGTGAGGTCCACGTTATAATGACAGTGCAAAAGATAGGGGAACAACGTTACCGATTCTCACTGTCTTGTCAATCAATGCCTTCTTGACGGTAGCTGATACAGGTTTATTAATGTGATATTAATTGTTCATTCTCGTTCAAATGATCGATTATATTTTATCAAGCAAAAGGTTATATTCTCAATAACTTCATAATAGGTTCTCATAATCAAGATGAAATATTCTGTTAATTAACTATTATACTGCATTGTTAGAAGGCGATCTTGCAACAGAGCAAAGCGAGAGAGAGTGATAGCGCAATCCGCTTTGTTGAATTATAGACAAGGATTGCAATAACAATGCTAATCAAACACTGCCATTATCTCACTATAGATTCTTAATTAACCGAGGATGGTTATAGGCCTAATACCAATCCTTCAAAATATCATTACGTCAAGTTCTTCATTTGTCATACTTCCAGTTCTTGTATAGAAACAGCTTATCATTTCTTTTAAAATGGAAACTCGAAGATATAGGTCTGATTGGGATCCTATTCGAATAGAAACAGATATTTTCTGTTGCTTCAAAACTTTTGTCCTTCATCTTGGAACCGCCATATTGAATCCAATTTCATTTTTTTAAATTGGAAAGTGGTCATATATATGATAGATAATTCCGATACAGAATTTCAAGATAAAATAAATGAATGAATGAATGAATGGTAAAAACCGCACTTCGATATCTCAAACAGTTCAAAAGTTATTCCCATTCACGGATACTGATAATCATCCATATTATCCATAATCTATACAATAATAAAGGTAAGAACTGGCTCATACACGTACGGGATAGGAAAATTATGTTTGTCGCATCATCACGTCTGAACTACTGGACTGAGTAAATTGAAATTTTGCATAAAGATTTTTAATCAACCGAGGATAGTTATAGGCCTATTTTCATTTTTCAACTTTTTCATTACGTCAAGTTTCCAGTTTGTGAAGTTTCAAAATAGACCCTTGCGGAGCACGGGTTACCTGCTGGTATCACATAATCATAGCTTCATCCAATAAATGGCATGCTTTCAAAGTTTATCACACTGAGAGTAGTGGTATAAAAATCAATATTGCTATAGTAAACCTCACTTCTGTCTAAGTGTCAGTTGCACAAATGCCGGTTAAATTATTATCGTGATTAATTACACGAGAGCCAAACAGAGGAGCTCTCTTTTTGAAAAAGCTTCCTCAGATCGGTTCTCGTCAAATTATTAATGACTAAAATTTAATAGGCTTTTGTGCTACCGGACCTAATAAATGTTTTTCAATGGCCTCCTACACCCGATCAACAAGCAGCAAGCAGTATGCTATTTCAGTGTACATCAGTGAGAAGAAGAAGAAGAAGAAGAAGGAGAAGAAGGAGAAGAAGAAGAAGAAGAAGAAGAAGAAGAAGAAGAAGAAGAAGAAGAAGAAGAATGAGAAGACAAGAAAATGATGAAAAAGCGAGTGAAGAAAAATATGAAATAAGGCAGGAGGAGAAGGAAAAACAATACAAGACTGAGGGAAAGAGGGGGAAATTTTAAAGTGATGGAAGAAAACAGAATGGAGAGAAGAAGACAAATGAGAAGAAAGAGAAGAAGAGGGAAATATAGAAGACAGTAGAACTGGGATATAATAAGAAGACATGATAATTTCTGGATTTTCTAGTGAGGAGGCGCTTATATAAGGACTCAAGGTTTAAAAATTTCAAAACTTTTTACACAATGATCTGCGGATTTTCTCGTGCCACATCTCGTTCTTCTCAGCCCAAAAAGCATTATAAAAACGGGCTGTTTCCTGAAAAACGATCATTTGACTGGACTATTTGGGCTTGGCATTTTAGTTGGAGAAGGCTGTGCTGACTTTCAAAACAGTAACTTCCGAAGAATAAGATGTTGATATTGTCAATTCCACTCCAATTTATTTGAAAATTGATTCATCTTACAGAACCAGGTTTCATGGTAACACCTACCACATCTAGTTCAGCTGAAAATGAAACCTGGTTCTTCAATAAGAATTAATTTTCAAATAAATTAAAGTGGTATTGACAATATCAACATCTTATTCTTTCAATTATGGAGAAATATAACAACATATCATTCCATACAATCAAATCACTAACTTCGATTCTAGTCTCCCAAAAATCATTGATTGACGAGTAGAGCTGATGAGCTGCCACTGAATATTGTTCATGTCAAGGGATGAGGAGACAAAAGGAGGTTTGTTTGAAGTTGTGTGTGTCGAGTGGGGGAGGAGAATGATGCAAATTAATTGTGAACGGTGTGTGTGAGAGAGAACGTGTTTGAGGTAGAGGTGACATGTAGCATGGCAACACATGTGCTCCCTCTGCCGCCAGACCGTGATTTGACTTGTTTATGGGGAGTATTCCTGTCGGTAGCGGCTTGTTTGCTGTGCATAGAACCCTCCTCACACTAAATGAGATTCACTAAGATCTGTCAGCATTGGATGTATATGAAGCGTTGATGTTAATACTGTAAGGGATGCTGACAGAATGTAGTGAATCTATCAAAGCTCACAAACACACACACACACACACCACACACACACACACACACACACACACACACACACACACACAACATGCGAGCCACCACGTGATTTTAATCCTACTAGTAGTTCTGTGAACAGTAGACCTCGCGGTCAGTAAGTTACATTGACCTGTTGTTAGGTTTTCTCAAAAATTAATGAATTATTTATAAATTTAAAATGTCTAGAAAAAATCCTAAATATACAGAGAGCTTTCTGTCCTATCGTACCGTGACGTGTCGTCCCGGAATGTGAGTGTGAGCGCTGTTATCAGGTCTGGCTGCAACTGTCTACAACGTTGATGGAAGGTAACATTTTCAACATGTTCGATGTTTTTTAACAGGTAGTATTATAGTCAACAGTCTACTAACGTTGATGGAAAGATACATTTTCAAGATGTTCGATGTTTTTGAACGGGTAGTATGATAGTCCACTAGACAGATGATATTTATGATTAATAATTCTATAGTCTGATTTTTACTCTAATATTGGCGTATGAAGGAGGCTCCTTTTTCCTTTTATATTATCCTTGAAATGCAAAATTTCCAAAAACCTTGTGCATACGTCGACGCGCAATGTAAGAAGGAACATACCTGTCAAATTTCATGAAAATATATTTCCGCGTTTCGCCGTAAGTGCGCAACATATAAACATATAACCGGTCAGAAATGCTTACCCTTACATCAAACTGACAATCCCTGGATAGCATTTTTATACGAAGCCATAGCGGCCAGCCAATCTACAGATGGGAATTATATTACTGAGATATTGCAATTATTCAAATGCTAATGAATTAATTATTACTATTAAACAAGAATCTAAGCTTTATTAAATGCTGAGATTCACTCTCGAAGACGTCTGCTACAGCAAATATTGATAACAGGGTAAATAGTTAGATGGAAATTCGATGAGCATTATTCAAAAATTATTTGTTAGCCCGAACTTCTTACAAATACTTGTTGACAAATACCGTACCCTCTGAACAGAGTATTTTTTCTGAACAGAATGGATTGAAAACTTCGAGAATTTGAATATCTAGAATATGAGATTATTTAAAAAAACGATATCCTATTTTATAAATGATTTCATTTCATTAATACGAGATTGAAAAATTGGCGAGAAGAAAAATCGACTTAAACAAATTATTTTCAAACGGCAACATTTTATTGCAGCTAGAAGTGGAGTGACTGTCCTAGCGTGGACTAAAACTCAATTTGAGACGTACTCCATCTCCTTCAATCGTGATGTAGCTGTTTTTGACGTTGGCAAAGAGAAGCTATTTCAATGCAAATTGTCAGAGAAAACCTGAACGTTCGTCTTGAAGACCCATTGGAGACAGTTGAACCGCTTCTTGGTCTAAAGCCTTTGATAGAAGAAATTACTGTCCTTATAGCAACACTTTAGCCAACTTTCTATCCAAATTTTGGAAAGGCACAGTTTTGGACTTCAAGCCAGTTGTACATTTCCCAATGATTCATAGTTTAGTCAGAATGATATCGTAATTAGGTATCAATTTATAAATAAATAACTTGAATTTTCAACGGTATTGTTGAGTTTAAAATGACGATTAGTGGTGTGAAAAAATGCAATACGTGAACGGGATTCAGATATGAAATCCTATTATATTAAGCGAGCAGCTTCTGTATTATTTATATATCTGGTTATTTTTATATCTAGCTATATTTATATCTGGCTATTTTTATATCTTGTTATTTATGTTTAACGGATCTCGAAAACGGATCTAACGATTTTCACGAAATTTGGAACGTAGTAGGTTTATGATATAAAGATTCGATTGCACTAGGTCTCATTCTTTGGGAAACTTGCTGAACGACATTGAAAGGATAATTCATCCTTGGAGAACAGAGGAAAATTTCGTCGTCTCTCGATAACAGAAGATTCGTGTGCCTCAAGCTGTGTAATCATAATCAATCAGCGAGAAATTTTATCTAGCTAGACAATTTAATAGATTTTATCAACATAATCTGATTTGTTAATCTGACATGACATGATAATCCTCCGAAACTAGAGTACCTATATCATAATTTTCAATTATATTTTGATCTTTATGTTTGACAATTTCAAGTGACTGGTGAGTGTTATTTTGTTATTCAGTTTGGTTTGTTTATTATAATCTAAATTATAATTTTTTTGTTTTCAAATGTTTGAACAGAAAATTGAACCTGAATTCAAGTGTATGGAACATAACCTACTTTCTGGACTATTTATAGTGTATGATTGAAATTCGGGAAAGAAACAGTTTTGGGCTGTGCCTGTTAGTACTTCCCCAATCATTTTAAAGAATTGTGTTCGGTTTATCAAAAGTCAATAAATAAATAACGATTGAAGCTCGGTGCCCCGATATTATAATATAATACAGCGTAATATTATAATATAATCTAATGATATAATATTTTATCATGTTACGTTTAAAATATGTACACTTTTGATTCTGTTTGATTTTGCAGAAAGTTCTACTTACAGAAGTTCCGTTGTAAGATAATAAGGCATGTAAGTTTATAAGAGTTCTTATAAGAGTTCTTAGTTAAACCCACAATTTATTGTAGGTGGATTCCAATCAGTGGATAGACTATCAGGCTGCTCATAACTGACTGATCCAAGAATATTGTCCAATTCCACCATAGTGTAAAGAGGTTTGCAAAGACAGTAAATTTCATTGGTGAGCATCATAGTTCTTTCGTTTTGAATTACCTTCTA
>NC_052512.1:6963297-7003297 GCF_014356525.2 Nilaparvata lugens | reverse complement strand
GATGGGGCGGAGCTCCTAGGAGCTCCGCCCCATCTATGCAAAATTTGATTTTAGATTCCCAATTATCAGGCTTCAGATTCAATTCAAACAAAAAACTTCGAGTGGAAAAGATTGAGCATTAAAATCTCTACAATAATGTTCAGTAACATTTTCACCTGAAATTGAAAATAAGCTCGAAGTTTGAGAAAATAAGATTATTCAATTTGCAAACTGTTGGCAAGTGTTGATTCTATTAAATCATTCACTATAGAGAGATAGCAGACTTCATGTGTCTGCAGCGGTATTGTCCTGTCACCAGCTGGCTTAGATCTTTGAATAGTAGACTTGTAGAATAGTAGATGCGCGCCAACACTAGCGTCACGTGATCAATTTTCATATCGGCAAGGAAAGTTGTGTGAGTGCGCCACACCAGATTTTTTTGTTAAGCTGTTTCCACACTGAACAAATGTTCGACAAACATGTTTATTGAGACAGTTTGGGCGAATTTCATCATGTTTGACAAACAATATTTGCCCGTGGTCAGTGTGGACGCGTCACCAAACAAAATGTTTGTAAGTGGGGAAAATAGGTTTTATGTTTCACTGCGGTCAGCACTGAAAATGTTTGGAAAAACAGTAATTCTTGTTTAACAAATATTGATTGTCCAATCTTTTCAAATGTTTGTCTCTGAGCTCTTCAACAAACATGTTTGCCGAACATGTATGTCGAACACTTGTTCAGTGTGGACACAGCTTATTTAGGGCTACCTATTCTTAATGATAATTATATATATATATATATATATATATATAATATATATATATATATATATATATATATATATTGTCACGTTATTTTTTTATATTTTAAATAACGATTAGCCTCCTGCTTGGCATCAATCGGTAGAGCATGAGAATATTTTAATAATTATAAAAATCTGGTCGTGGTTTTACTAGGATATAGTCTCATAAAAATCTTTATAGGCCCAGATATGAGCTTCCACAATAATACTGATAATTTATAAAAAATATATATAAATATATATAAAACTTATCCTATAGTAATGAGGAATAAAATAAATCATACACCATAAAAAATTTGATACATATATTAACAAATATCTCAAAAAATAAGCCAAAACAAAAATATATAGAGCGACAGAAATATATACAATATAACAAGAACGAAATCGATAAAATATCACAGATTAATATTATCCTTTGAGTTCTATAGCACGAAACGCTACCATGTGCTTTCATTTTTATGATCATATGCATTTATTTGCATGTAGCTTCGATATCAACTTGCTGATACTTCTCAACATGGACGATTCTATTTAGAATCTAAATTTCTTAAATCAGCATGACAATAAACAAACTAATAATCCAAATATATATTAAATTCTATGGTTTCCAATAGATTTCTTCATCATCATCATCCATCATGGACTAGGCTTGTAAAGCCTGTTCCGGTGTCCACCGCTTCCTCGGTCTTTCCACGTCCCTTTTTCCATCCAACTGTAACTTCCAAGCTTGTAGTGGAAGACGAGTTGGTGGCATACGGCGCAGGTGATTTGTCCATTTTAATCTGTATTTTTTAATGATTGCTGTTAGTGGTTGCACATTGCACTCACTTCGAATTGTTTCATTACTTATGTGGTCTCGTCTCGAGTATCCTTGAATGCTGCGCAGAAACCTCATCTCTGATGCCTGAATTCGTGAGTCATCCTTCTTGGTCTTTGTCCATACCTCACTACCGTATGTCATTAAAGGGATGGCCATTGTCCTATAGAACTTAGTCTCAGTCTCTTTTCTGGCCTTACTCTTTAATGTTCGGTGAATGACTCCACAAATTGAGTTAAACTTTCCTATTTTCTGAGGTATATCACATTCTCTGTCATAGGATACATCACAGCCGAGATATTTAAAGTTGCTCACCTGTTCCATTATTATATTATTCAGAACTATTTTGGAATACAGTTCAGCAATGATAGTCACCAAATGTCTTGGGTAGCCTTTATTCAACATTATTTCCCACAAGAGAGTCCTATTGACATTGTCAAACGCCTTTTCCCAATCGATGAAGGCCAAATGTGTTGAGCAGTTGAATTCCCGCCGTTTTTCTATGAGCATTTTTATAGTGAAGACTGCATCAATATATGAACGACCTCTCCTGAATCCCATCTGGCTCTCTGCAATCAGAGCATCTGTTATATGCTGAAGCCTTCTATTCAATAGAGAAGCGAATATCTTATAGATTGTGTCCAAAAGGCTAATCCCTCTATAATTTTTAGGGTCAGTTCTATCACCTTTTTGAAAAGAGAAATAACTTTAGACCTAGACCATGACTTGGGCACACTATGAGTTTTCCAGCATACATTTAATAAATGTAGTAGTCTCAGATGGAAATGAATCCTCCATATTTGATAAATTCAGTGTTTATTCCATCTGGACCCGGAGCCTTACGATTTTTAGCAGCTTTTATCGCGCTCTCAAACTCTTCCATTGTTATTTCATCAACGCAACATTGAACACATTCTTTGAACTCAGATCTCTCATTGAATCATCGTACCACAGGTTTTTATAGTGTTTTAGCCATTCATCCATGGAAACACAGTTCATTTCAGCAGCATCTCTTCTTTCTTGGTTCATTGATCTCATGAACTTATAAGCCAATTCCTGGCGGCCAAACAGATCTTCCTCGACGGTGTTGATGAAGTTCTCCCATACTGATTGATGAGCTCGCCTAACAACAGATCTGGCATGATTTCGGGCTTGACAGTATAAACGTTTGTTGTTCTCAGACTGATTTTGCAGCTAGCGTTTGTACAATCGCTGTTTTTCTTGAACTGCTTGTCTCAACTCCTCATTCCATATTTTCAAGCCTTTTCTTTTTCGTAGCTTCCTTCTCATCCCAACTGCTTCGGCAGCAGCTGATTTTATTGCAGCACTAATATTGTTCCATTCTTTTCCCAGGTCATTTTCAGTTGGTATTGTCATTAGTTTCTCTGTAACTCGTCTTTGGTAAAAGTATTTGATGCATCATCTTGCAAAAGAGACACTTTGAAAACTTCATCTACATCTTGGCACCTTAAATTCCGAGAGCGCTTCCATCTTTTCCATAAATCAATTTTGCCGACTACCATGAAATGATCTGAGTTCAAATCAAACCCTCTGAAACTCTAACATCCCTCATCTGACCAGCCAATCTTTGATTTATGATGATATAATCAATGACTAATCTATATCCTCTGGCAGTCCAGGTGAATTTATGAATATCTTTTTTTCTATAAAAAGTGTTAGTTATCTTCAAATTGTTGAAGGTTACAAAATCTCTCAGTTTATGACCATTCCTGTTTGTACCGTCTCTCCGAAAGTCCCAACACAATTTGGTATGTAATTATTTCCAACCCTTCCATTAAAATCACCCAGCAACAACAGATCATCATTTGGATTGACAACTGCTATAATTTTTTGAAGTTGTTTGTAAAAAGTTTCTGTTTCTTCTTTTTTCAAGGGTCATTTGAGTCCTCTGGAGCATAAACTGCAATAACTGTGAAGTTGCCTCTGTCATGTCGAATTCTCACAGACATAATTCGCTCACTTATAAATTTATAGTCTGTTATGTTCTTTTCCGAACTTTTATCTACAAATATTGCAACTCCCTTGCTGGCTCGCTGGCTCTTTTCAACTCCACTGAACAACATCAAGTAGTTCTCCCTGTAACAGCTACCTTGTAGTTTTTTCTTGGTCTCTGTAATGGCAGCTAATTTTATTTTGTTCTCATATAATATTCGGGCCAGTTCACATTCTTTGTTCGTCAACCTCTTACGTTCCATGTCGCAATTTTTAAAGTTTCCGATATCCATTATTCTTTGAAGTAGCAGTTCCATTATTTTGTTTCCGATTAATCCTGTCCTTGTCCGAGCTTGCTTAGTACACTTGCCAGTATTTTTAAATGTCCTCCAGCCGGGTTACGGGCCCTGCGTGAAGTAAGACCAATAGTGGGACCGCCACTTCAGAGCACCTGGACGCACTCTGGGTTTCATTCAGAGACCCACCTCCTAGGCTCATCTGCCTCTTCCGCTGTTGGGAAATGAATTATTCCTCTTCCACTCTTCCTCTTCCATTGACCATGTTCCGTTCTAGTTCACTCAATCCTATCCTTCTTTGGATTGAGTTATCCAGCCGCACCATCGTGGAGGCACACATCCTCAGGTTATATAAGATTTATATATGATTTCTTCATAATAAATATTTTTTATCTCAGGGTGCGAGATTCAGCACCTGACGGAATAGATAGATCAATTCATCTAGTGAATCAGAGCTACTTATATTATCGCAAATTATATTGCAGAAATTACTGATCATATGAATATTGTATTAACAGCCTAGGACTTAGTACTCTTTGATTGATGGATCTTTTGATATATGGATTGATTTGTTACTATCTAATAAAATACCTTTTATACTATCTTTAAACTTGCGCAAGTATTTTTACCAAATTCTTAATTTATAAAACCCTTTCGACGAGCTACCTTTGATTCTTATTTCATTTCGAAGCACTGAAGGCGCCCTATCACTATTTCGAATATTTTTCACTCACGTGCTGGAATCTTCTATGAGCTGCTGATGTCGATCCAAACTCCTGGTGGTCCTGGATTATTTGTAGCCGGAGTCATCTCTTCCAAGGGGTTAAAAAATTATTTAAAATGACTTCTGCTTTACATTAGCATCACAAAGTCTTATGAAAAAATTTAGAAACTCGATTTAACTTTAAGTTATTAAAGGTATAGTAAGATATTGCTCTCTATAATTTTTGGTGACATCTCATGGTGGTCTTGGCAGGCAAGTGTCGAAGTTCTCTTTTCTAATTCTCAATTTTCATTTCTGATTTCCAAATTTACATGAAATTTAAATATTCTGTTCCTCTGCCATTCATAGCTCAAATAGACCGTACCAAACTATTGAATTATTACTTATAATATATTCAATAATATATTTGCCTTCGGGCCATATCCAAAACATAAACTGCACAATAATAATTTATAAATTCTTATCATTTGTAGAATATATACAAATATTTTTGAATCAGCTCACTATTGCCGCCTATCAATTGCCACTATTTGATTGGTGCATGCAAATTATTATAGTATTCATGCGCCTAGTAACCTCCTACTTCCTTAATACACTTAATTATTTTTGTTTGGGTTTTTTTAATATGCTTTTTTACATGCAAAGTAATTTTTTACAGATTATAGATTGATTCTTATATTACAACAATTAGCCACGTGTAACCTTTGGTTCCTCAAATTGAATACTGTTTTGCCACAATAAGTTTCTGCCAAGGTGTTTGGTCAGATTCTACGTTATGCGACTCGGTCGATCATCAGGTCGCCGATCAGTAGATGTTCTATGCCTAACCTCAAATTTTCAATATTTTATATAATATTTTTCAGGTAGCAAAAATTATTTTCATTCCTATTCTGCTGTTGTACAATTTGGCCATGATGCCTGATATTATCTAATCTTTAACGTTATCATCTTTGGCGATATTAGCCTATTATTTCACTTAGACCTATATATTTTTCAAATAGGAATTTTTATTTATCCATCCAATTTTCAATACGTTACAATATATATATATATATATATATATATATATATATATATATATATATATATATATATATACCGGGTGACCCAGAATAACGGGAACATTTGAGAACGCCATTAAACATTAGTGGGAAGGGCAAAAATAATCTTATGCAAACCATGTAAAGTTCGAGAATTGCCATACAAGAATTATTAATAACATCCATTACTTTTTGACAATTACTTCTTCAAGATGGCTTCCTCCTGCACAAATACACTCTTGAAATCTGTGTTGAGATTCCTCAAAAAGTGAAAGATGTTATTAATAGCTCTTAAATGGCAAGTCTTGAACTTCACATTAGTTTGAATAAATCATTTTTGCCCTTCCCACTAATGTTTTATGGCGTTTTTAAAAGTTTCCGTTATTCTGTGTCACTGTGTTCAAGAACCTTTTTCTATTTTTTCTGCTCACATGTTTCAACAGTTAGACTATGTCTTTTCTATTTTCCTCATCCTATTGAACTTCCATGGGTAAGGAAGGTATTGCTTTCCAAAAAAAAAATTAAGGTAACCCAATTTCTAAATTTTATACATTTCAAGGTCCCCTGAGTACAAAAAGTAGTTTTTTGGTATTGGTCTGTATGTGTGTATTTGTGAGAGGGGTCATACGGGGTGAATTGTACGCGAGCACAACACGAAACGGGGTGCAGTTACCAAACGGGGCGCGCCCGTTTCGTACCTCAGTGTGCATCCACTCAAAACGACTTCTAGAACTGTTCTGAATACGAGTTACTACTTTACACACTTTTTCCAAAATCACCCCGTTTAACATCTAGAGCTCACATACTTATGCTTAGAAAAATTCACCAGATCCGCGCCACATTCATCATACACTCTTCCCGGTTGGACCTACTAAACGGGACTCTGAACTGTGTATGCTTCTGAAGTAAAAAGCCTACCAAATGGTATGAACTTAGTACGCCTTCTGAGTTGAAATCCTTCTGAATGGGGTACATAACCGGTATCTATCATCACATGTTCGTCTATTATGTTTTGAAACTGGAAGTCTACAGGTTTTTTCTTTCAACGGAAGTCACTGGAAATTGGCAACACTGTCAATAGTCAAGTCAATGAGTACATTTGGTGATAAGTTCTACTGCGAGATCTACATGAATTGAATAGTTCTCTGCACTCTCCACACCACGTGAAAAACTTCCAATTATTATTCAAAAACATAGTAGTTATTCAAAAACCTCGTACCTCACTTCATGTTCACAGCAAAACTAAGGGAGATAAGCCAGAATACTCTAAAATTTGAAGCAACATGTCTATTTTACATTGTGCTTTGAATTTTAGAGGGGCTTTTGATATGGTTCACTGTACATTTCATTATAAAAATTTCAAATTATGTTAACACTGACACAATACTGTTGTATAAGCTGTAAGGAATGAGTATAGAATTTCCACAGTTAAGATGTTTCAAATGATTGTAATAAGTTATATTACTGAGAGTATTCAGTCAAAATAAAATATAATAATGATAAGTATTATAAGGGAAAACATGGGGAAGAGATGCCAGAAAAGGAACCATCATAAATCATGTAACATTTTGAATTAACATTCAATTGTAATTAAAATAATAAAAATGAGACTTTACAATAATATTATCGAAGAACAAGAGAACTTCACACTCTATTATAATTGTAGAACTTGATATCCCATACTATTAAACGAGCAATTTCTGTTTATATGTTTAGATGTTGAGATGTTTTTTTGTTTATATATTAGATCTGTATGTGAACGGATCTCGAAAACGGCTCTAACGATTCTCACAAAATTTGGAACAAAGTAGGTTTATGATATGAAGATTAAATTGCACTAGGTCTCAACCCTGAGATAGCTCGCTGAAGAACATTAAAAGGATAAATATGTCCTTGAAAAACAGCTGGAAATTTTGTCGTTTGTCGATACCGTAATGGAAAAGAGTGAACGAGTGCATGTGTGTGGGATCATCCAGCTGATCTCACGAGAAGAAAAATTCAGCAATAGAAATTATTTTCGGTTATTAATTTTTTTTTTTTTGTAGAAATATGTTTACTTCAGAAAGTCCAAAATATTAACTAGATGCTGTTAGTGTAGAATAGTACATTTATCAACAAATATTGTAGCAAACACAGTATATCCTATTATATTGAGCGAGCAATTTCTGTATTTATATATCTGGTTATTTCTATAATCTGGCTATTTTTATATCTGGTTATTCATGTTAATCGGATCTCAAAAACGGCTCCAACGACTTTCACGAAATTTGGAACATAGTAAGTTTATGATATAAAGATTAGATTGCAGTAGGTCTCATCCTTCAGAAAACTCGCTGAACGACATAAAAAGGATAATTCATCCTTGGCTGAAACAGCTGTGGATAGTAAAAAAGTGAGTATGTGAAAAATCAAAATATCGCATCCCCGAAACTCATAAGATGACGTATAGCAAGCTGCGAAATATAAACGCGATCATTTTGGAGAATTGTGTTCTGTTTATCAATAAATGAAAATAACGAGCGAAGCTCGGTGCCCCGATATTCATTCCAAATCGAATTCATAGTATATCTATTTGTAATTGATGATGTGTTTGTTTTTTGAAGTGTGAATAAATTGTTATTTTGTTGAGTGATAGTAGCTTAACCTAGATTTTGTTTTCGACTATAGAATAAATTTAAAAGGTACAGTTTTGGGCATAAGCCTGTTATGCCTCCTCATATAACGGTAAAAAAATTGAACGACTAAGAGAATAAATAAATCTAAATTATAAATTCAATCTTTGGTTACAAATTTTCTATGCTTTTACACTCCAGAGCAAAGCTCGGTCCCCCGATATTAATAATAGTGTGATGTATCAGAAGTTTCCTATTGTAGTGAAAGATCATTTCTTGAGTACATATGCAATCTTATATAGGTTCATTCAGACTGAATTATCTATCAATATTTTTATCATGACAACCGATGGGTCTGAGGTATGGAATACCCCCAGAAAAAAGGTGGTCCGGGCTCCTCCTGCCGGAAAAAAAATTGGAATTTAAAGCCCACTAACGAATTTAACAATTGTCACTGACAACAATAACTACTCCGAAGAAATAAAATCAAGAATTGGACAGGCTAGAGCTACTTTTAATAAAATGAGGAGCGTATTGAGTAGTACTGATCTTAGCCTGCATCTCAAATTAAGAATGCTTAAAGGCTACGTATTTCCAGGTCTATTATATGGAATGGAAGCCTGGACTCTCAAAAGAACGACACCGACCGGCTAGATGCATGTGAGATGTGGGCTTATAGAAGAATCCTCAGAATAAGCTGGACTAGCAGAACAACCAACAAGGAAGTATTAAGAAGAATGGGGAAGGACAGAGAAATCATGATCACCATCAAAATCAGGAAACTGCCTGCCAATACCTGGGTCATGTAATGAGAGGAGAGAGATATACACTTTTGCAAAACATCATACAAGGAAAGATACAAGGCAAAAGGAATATAGGAAGAAGACGGATCTCCTGGTTAAATAACTTGAGACAGTGGTACAACAGTCTGTAGTTCCATTGATCTTTTCAGGGCGGTTGCCTCAAAAATCAAAATTGCCATGTTGATAGCCAACCTTCTCAAAGGAGACGGCACATAAAGAAGAAGAACGAATTTAAATACGTATTTGAGCTCTAAGATATGCTCTAGCTGATATTATTCATACTATGTTCTAAATTTTATTTTATATCATTGACCGAGCGAAGTGAGGTCTAGGATTCAAGTCGACGGTTTGGCATTTCTCTAAATGTTCAAATGTTTATATGTTGCGCATTTACGGCGAAACGCGGTAATAGATTTTCATGAAATTTGACAGTTATGTTCCTTTTTTAATTATTCGCGTCGACGTATATACAAGGTTTTGGAAATTTTGCATTTCAAGGATAATATAAGAGGAAAAAGGAGCCTCCTACATACGCCAATATTAGAATTCGCCAAATCAGACTACAGAATTATTCATCATAAATCAGCTGACAAGTGATTACACAGATGTGTGGAGAAGCCAGTCTATTGCTGTATTTCCATAAAGTCTATAGTTTGATTAGTTTCAATCAGGTACTTGTAGATGAGAATACTGCGTGAGGTCTACTGTTCACAGAACTACTAGTATATTATTTCCCGGAACCTGGCAGTGTATCCTACAGGAATATTATCATGAAAATGTATTGAAATTGAATTAAACAATTCCTATATCTTATTTAAGCCTTATAGAGATGAAAAAAGCAAGAAATAATTTTTCCAATATTGCCTATCCTTGCCAAGTTGAGGGTTAACCGTGGTTGAATTCAATAGACTTCCGTGATACTGGATGAGAGTCAAATTCGTTATCAGCCCAAAGTTTTCTATATGATAATTTTCTTTCATAGCACTCTATCATTCAACATACGAACGCGATGTAGATCAAATCAGTCTGTGTTTTGCTGAAGTCATTTATAGAATATTTTTAATTAATTATGCAGTCGCTTTGTGACAAACAAGAGATGATCATCGTTGATGCTTCTAGATTAATCCATCAGTTACAGTGCGAGATTTGCAGTGACAAGATGCATAAATATTTATTTGTCAGTTTATTGTTTGGTGTTTCTGCACTGGTCATCTTCATTTTTCAGCTGTAAGTATTGTCCCTAGGCTATGTAGAGATGTAATTGAAATTGAAATTGAAATTATCTTTATTCTTCTTCTTAGAAAGTACAACCAATATACATATATACAAAACTTGAAGAAGGTTCCTCACTTGGGCAAAGCCTGTGTACGAGGAATTAACCACTAGTTGACCGAGCGAAGTGAGGTCTAAGATTCAAGTCGACAGTTTTGCATTTCTCTTTATGTTTAAATGTTTTTATTTATGTTTCGCATTCACGGCAAACGCGGTAATAGATTTTCATGAAATTTGACAGGTAGGCTATGTTCCTTTTTTTATTGTGCGTCGACGTATATACAAAGTTTTTGGAAATTTTGCATTTAAAGGATAAAATAAAAGGAAAAGGAGCCTCCTTCATAAGCCAATATTAGAGTAAAAATCAGACTATAGAATTATTCATCATAAATCAGCTGTCGAATGGATTATAAATTGCATGCAATGACGCATGCGATTCAATATCTCAATGTAACTTAGTGAAAAAACAGCTGTTGTGTGGACTATTAATTGCATGCAGTGAGGCATGCAATTATTGATAACTTGAAATAGCATAGTATTCTCTCCCGAGTTTTCTCTGCTTTCAACTCGGTAGGTAAGCTTTTGATGGCATTACCATAAAGCTGTTTACATCAAATTATTGTCGATACAACAACCCAAACAGCCATAAGTCGTTTATACTCCGATATCTCGCCGACAGGACAGGACAGAATTTACTCTGATGGACAGTATTAGAGGGAGTGTGGTTTATAACTGCGCGAGGTCTACTGTTCACAGAACTACTAGTATATTATTCATCTTAATTGAAGCATTGCATGCACTCCGCACAGCTGGCAGTGGACTGCTTATGATTAAATTACAACTGATGCCACTGGAGAGTTGAGTAAACATGCGCCACTTCACTGGAGAATGAATGAGAATTGATAGTAGTGAAATGATAACCAGGAGGACCAGAGCCTTGTTCCCTTATCATCAGATGAGAGAGCAAGGTTCAAGAATTGAATGAAGTAAAGAGCAGGCATCATTCAATAATAAAACAGATTCAAGAATAGATATATATATTTATTGATAATAGTAATAAACTTTAATGAGGGAAGCTCCCGGGCTTCAATAGTAAAACAATTACAAATATTGAATATATGCCATAGAAGATGGTCAAAAAATAGGTATGCTATATAATCCAAAAATATTATTAAGATGGCATTCGGTGCCCAAAATTGAAAATTAATCCAAAGTATCTGTGAACAGAAATACAGTATTGAAAAATAGTATAAAAGTAGTAAGCCTAATATTTATTAGCAAATTGAAAAATCAGTAATAAGCAAATTTTGGAATATTTAAACTGTAGGCTATTGATTGATATTGAAAATAAATAACTGAATTAGGAATGATTGAATCTGAGAATTAATGATTTGGAAACAATTGAAACTAGAAAGAATAACCTTAGATTAATCAATCAAAATGTCTAAAACTGCTTTGACTTAATGAAGTAAATTATTGAAATGAAAAAGCTTATTAAGCTTAAGTATCACCAAAGGATGATACAAAATGAGTCAAATACAACTTATGTATTAATATACAAATGCCAGTGAAAATAAGTAGTCTAAATAATAAAAATTATTTAAAATGACTGGCAAAAAATCACTAGGCCAGCTATTAGAATAGTTCAAATTCAATGTAATAAATTTCTAGTAGGTCTGAGCAGGTAATTTCAAAATGGCTGGCAAATCTCCAGGCCAGCTATGAGAATAACTATTATTCAAATTGGTAATAGAATTGTAGTAATTATAATTAGGTAAATAAGTTGATAAAAGGAACAGATACCGCCTTTCAAGTGTGCTGCCGTCCAATCTCAATGTCCAGAGAAATTTGAATTACAGGAACCAGAGTTGAATAAGGAGATTTAATGAGACTTGAAATTCAGGAACCAGGGTTTCAGCAAGGATGATGTACCATGGAGAGAATAATGTAGTTTTTTAAAGATGAATATTGTTCAAAGTTGGAATGTCTCCAAATTTGTAGGCACTGAATACATGAAAAATCGTGATGCACAATGTATGTCAATGCAGGCTAGGCTAGGCTTGCAAAAATTGAGTCCTAGTATTGTAAGTCCTGATGGAGTGATCCAAATCAATGATTTGTATATCTTGTTGAATAAAGATATGTGAAGTTCTCAAAATAATTGATAATAATAAATATTGCTAGTTCGAATTTCAACGTGTTTGAAATCTGTAATAGGTTAGAGTTCTGAATGAGAATACTTCACCAAAAGAATGTAGAAATTAGGAAGTAATTGTTGGAAATCACTGAGAAATGAGACGCTGCTCATGAATTTCAATTTGAACACACAGGTAATTGTTCAAAAAGATTAGATGAATTAGTTAGAACCAGTTTTGCAGTCACTGAAGTTCTGAATGAGAATGTCACCAACGATGTTGTAGAAATTGAGAAGTAATTATTGGAAATCACTAAGAAATGAGACGCCGCTCATGAATTTCGACCTGAATACATAGGTATTGTTCGAAAAGATAGATGAATTAGTTAGAATCAGTTTTGCAGTCACTGAGAAATATGAATCAAGAACAACCAGGAAAAAAGATGCTGTAGTGCGTAGAACAACTGTGGTAGAACAAACGAGAAGCCATTGCGAAAAAGCGGCAAGAAAGACACTGCCACACAAATCTGAATTCAAATTCAGAATTAAAATTACAATCAACAAAACAATGCCAAATGGAGAGGCACTAAAAATACTCAATATACAAAATCAGACAAGAAATACAACTACAGAATACAATAATTGCAAAATCGAGAATAGTTAATGACAATGGCTGTTGGGTTGGCAACAGATGAAGCGGGAAGGCGCTAAATTCAAAATCACTAGAGAATTTGCTGTGAGTTTCACACAATTATAGAAATTATTATTGACCAAGCGTAGTGAGGTTTAAGATTCAAGTCGACGGTTTTGCATTTCTCTTCATATTTACATTTTTGTTTATAAGTTCCGCATTCACAGCGAAACGCAGCAATAGATTTTCATGAAGTTTGACAGACCCTTTTTGAATTTCGCGTCCACGTATACATGAGGTTTTTTGAAATTTTGAATTTTAAGGATAATACAAGAGGAAAAGGAGTCTTCTTCGAACGCCAATATTGGAGTAAAAATCAGACTTTAGAATTATTCATCATAAATCAGCTGTCGAGTGGATTATTAATTGCATGCAATGATGCAAACTAAAAATAATGTACCCTGATGTATCTAGGTGAAAAGTCAGCTGTTGTGTGGACTATTAATTGTGGACCACTAAAATATTCAACTTTTAATTGGATTGAAATTATTTTAATGCACGATACCTTGTGCAGTTACAAACTAGCGTATCTCTGTCTGAATCAAGAATCAATAATCAAGAATTTCATTTGCTACAAAATACTACAAAAAGCAATAGCCATGTTTTTTCAGGAAAGTCTGTTTCCGCAATAGCAGTCATAGATTGCTGTAAATTCCCATACACATTTACAAATTGGCATAATAATAGTTCCTGAATTATTTTTTCAGGGACAGTTCCGAATTGCTGCATGTTTCTCTATGTAGTCGTAAACTAGCGTGATCTAAATATCTTATGTTGAGAGGACTTCAATATTGGCGGTTTTATATTTTTCAGCATTGTCATCATCTTATACACTCAAATTGTTTACATTTGGTACAAAGGTAAATTTTTTTAGGTTTCGGGACACAGGTTGAGTAATGAAGGTGCTAGATTAGAAAATTTCTTCTCTCAAGTTTTTCAAATCATTGTTCTCAAGTAGATTCATACTGAAGAGGGTTAGATATGGATGATTGTGAGTTTCTCACATCATTCCTGTTCCACAACTATCAGACTGGAATACAATAATTTTCATCATATCTCAACCAAGTCTCTAATCAAGAAATAATTTAACATTATTTTCCAATCTTCTTGGCAAGGTTAGACACAAGGGAAATCGGCCTATAATTGACCATTTCCAGTTTACTACCTCCCTTGTATATTGGCTTAATAATAGAACTTTTGAAACTATTGGGAAAAATTCCTGTTGCAATACTCAAATTTATAATATGTGCTATCGTCTTACAACAATGTAGAATTAATAATTAATTGACAAAATATTTCATCTTAATTATGGAATTATTGAAAAATATAATTTCTTTTGTAATTGATTATTTTGAAGGAAAATGAACCGTTAATATTACATCAATAAACCCTTTTCAGCTAACGTCGGAAGGCATTCACAAGGCAGAGGATCATCAGCGTTTGTCTCCTATCTTTCTACACTGCCATTATAGCGTGGACCTCACTATAGTGTCGAATATATATTAAACTAGCCGTCAGGCTCGCTTCGCTCGCCATATCCATCTGGCCAGGGGGCTCCGCCCCCTGGATCCCCGACTGGATTGTCCAAAAATAAGATCAGCGGGCTCGCTTCGCTCGCCTGCATGTAGACCTCAGCGGAACCTCTGTACCGAATTTGAACGTATTATGTCAATTTGATCTCGAAAAACACCTGTTACTATATCGGCGTATCTTTGGCGAACAAAATTCTTCCACCTCAGCTAAACCTGTGTACTGAATTTTTTTATAATATATTCCCATCAATTATTGAAAAAGCTGAGAAAACGCTAATTTTGGCTAATTGGATAAATTGGTATTTAGTGGGTCCTGGATAAATGCATTTCAATCTTCAACTTGGTGCCAACCCAACAAAGTCAACTCAACTTAATGCCAACCTGACAAAATTTTTAATTTAGTTACCAGAACAACTGTTTCGAAGAGGTACTCTCTCTAGATTATAGTTCTATATTAATATATTATGGTATGGACATTTTTGAATTATAATTAAGAGAATAAGAAGAATATTCATGCTAAAAGACGAACTTTGAACCCTTAAAAACCACCCTTAGAGTTAAAATATTGCCAAAAGAATTCTTAGTGCGCCTCTAAAGGGCCAACTGAACATACATCCTACCAAATTTGAACGTTTTTGGTCCGGTAGATTTTTAGTTCTGCGAGTGAGTCAGTCAGTCAGTCAGTCAGTGAGTGAGTGCCATTTCGCTTTTATTTATATAGATAATTGTGATGTATATTCCAATGTTGTCTTCACCTGCAATAAATACATTTGTATTTGAATTTGATATAACGTTTCAGACATGTTAATGGAGTATGTGCGAAAGAAATGTTTATTGACCAACCACCCAATACAAGAGGATCTGATGCTCGGATTACACTACTTCCACCTCAAGATCCGTCAATGACATATACGCTTCATGGAAATGCAACGTAATTTTTAATAACATTATTAATTTTTCTAATACATTCATTCATCAATTTATGCGGTCATCCATTGAATCAAATCGTTTTATTGTAGAAGGCCTACCATACACGTTTCAATCGGCCTCGTGTATGGTGTCGCCTCAAGACGAAAAGTGGTCTCAATGCCGGATTTCGGCCGCACTGGAATCCAGTGAGGCCCGGCATCAAGACGGATTAATTTTAATTGCTCTTGAGACGGAACTGAACGTGAATGGGAAAACCTGGTTTCGTCTTAAGGCCAAAACTCCCGCTCCGCCATATTTTCTACCCTCGGTCAACACGTTTTGCACGTGTTATGGATAGCAAAATTATTCTAAAAATCTGGTGTGGCGCACTCACACAACTTTCCTTGCCGTTATAAATTGATCACCTGACGCTAGTGTTCCCGCGCATCTCAAGTCTACTATTCAAAGATTTGAGCCAGCTCAATAGGGCAATAATGCTGGAGACACACATGAGGTCTGCTATCTCTTCATAGTGAATTATTTAATAGAATCAACAATAACCTACATTGGATAATCACTTTTTCTCGAATTTAGAGTCTATTTCCAATTTTAGGTGAAAATGTTACTGAACGTTAATTGTAGAGATTTTAATGCCCAATCTACTCCATTTGATTTTTTCCGTTTAAATTGTATCTGAAGCCTGATAATGGGAATCTAAAATCAAACTTTACATAGATGGGGTGGAGCTCTTGGAAGTATTACAGATATGGGACTGTGGCAGTTGAGCTTATCAATGAATATTATAGGTATGAATTTGATCAAAATAGTTGGAGCCGTTTCCGAGCAAATCACGAAAACCCTGCTTTTGACAACATTTTCGTCATTTAAGCCGCCATCTTGAATTACATTTGTTCGAAATTGTTCGTGTCGGATCCTTACACAGACGCACATACACTCATACACACACACACACACACACACAACACACACAACACACCACACACACACACACCACACACACACACACACACACCACACACACACCACACACACACACACACACACACACACACACACACACACCACACACACACCACACACACACACACACACACACACACACACACACACACACAACACACACACACCACACAACACACCACACACACACACACACACACACCACACACACACCACACACACACACACACCACAACACACACACACACACACACACACACACACACACACACACACACACACACACACCACACACACACACACACACACAACACACACACACACACACACACAACACCACACACACACACACACACACACACACACACACACACACACACACACACACACACACACACACACACACACACACACACACACACACACACACACACCACACACACACACACACACACACACACGTCTTGAACTGAATCACTATCACAGAATGTATTGCACTAAAATTTGACTAAATTGCACTAAAATATTTCTCAAATCTGCACTAAACAACCTTCCAATAGAGCTACCGCGCGACTGGAAGGGTACTGGATATGCAACGGCCCCAAGGCCGATCGGTACGTGAGTGGGGAGACCGCCATTGATGCCCGGCCCTAAGACCGGGACTGAACAGTCCGGGCCTTAAGACCGATCGAAACGTGTATGATAGCCGAAGGCTCTCGATATTGTAAATGGTATAGTACGGGCGCGGATGTACAAAAAAGGCACTCCGTGGTCATTTTTGGGTAACAGCCGTGAAAGATGTCTCAATTTCACCCTTAGGACTATGGTCCGAGAGGAATAATATTATACTTTCAACATAGAGAGAGGAACCGATTTCTCGTTGCATAGTTTGTAGCATGGACAGAGTGAGTGTAGAGTGAAGTAGTGGAGTAAGCATGCCGGATTCTGACACAAAAGTAGGGGAATGCTGTTAGGTAATAACAGTGATTAATGAGGAAAGAGCATCGGGCCTCTCTGTCTTCGAGAGAGAGCCGTGTGAAAAAGTAATATCTCTCGGACTATAGTATAATGAGAAACGCAATGATGATCAGTCGAAATGAATGGCAATCACCTCTAAAACAAGATCACCGCCAAAATTCTCAGGGTTTGTTATATCGCTTGTATTCTGATAACCCATTCAGGATATCACGTCGTTTCTATCACGAAAATATTTGGAAACCTTCTGCAATTCTTTTCCTATGGAGTTTTCCTCTTAAATGTAAATTTTATAAGTTATAATAAACATCCAAATCTCTAAACAACATTTTCTCAATTTCTTCCTATCTAACGTTTTTGTGCGAGAGATAAAAAAAGTTAGATTGTATGATATTTAGATCGTTTTTTTCTAGTACGTTTTTCATAATATTATCCTCTTCCTATGTCCTTCAGCGAGTTTTCCCAGGGATGAGACCTAGTGCAATCGAATTTTTATCAATATATGATTTCATTTAACGAGAATATTCATATGATATAACAGCCGGAATAAAAAGCAAAAAATTGTCTTCAAATTTGAATTGAAACATGTGTGTGATCATTAACATAATGATCTTCATCTAGTAATGTAAATGAATTATAATGCGTTTACATCAGAGTTTGAAACAAAAGTCTTCAAGTTTCTGCTAGTTTTGTTATCAACAAAAGTAAATAACTTTGTCACGTGTTTTGTCTGCAGCTGTAGTTATTAGGGAACAACTGTAGTTGTAGGGTAGGGATGTTGGTCGAGGGGTTGCGGGGAAGATAGTGACCTGTTAATGACAAAAGTTAATGCGATAAAAGAGGCTTTTGTTATAACATAACACATGTCCTTTTGATAAAAGAGGCTTTTGTTATTAACATAACACATGTCCTTTTGATAAAAGAGGCTTTTTTATTAACATAACACATGTCTTTTGATAAAAGAGGCTTTTGTTATTAACATAACACATGTCCTTTTGATAAAAGAGGCTTTTGTTATTACATAACACATGTCCTTTTGATAAAAGAGGCTTTTGTTATTACATAACACATGTCCTTTTGATAAAAGAGGCTTTTGTTATTAACATAACACATGTCCTTTGATCTTTACTGACTCTCGATGGATAAAATAAATCTTGTTAATAACAAGGAATTTTCTGTTGAAAACACGAGTTATCAACTTTTTTCAAGAGAATTTTTTGTCGATTCAGTCAAGTTGACAACTTTTTATTAATAACTCATGTTATCAACTCCGGTGTAAACGCAACTCAACTTGATGTTATGACTTTTGTATTTAACATCAGTTGATACCAGAAATGTTAAAAACTTGTGTTATTAACTCCGGTGTAAACGCAGCTTGAAGGGCCCCATACACTAGGGAACTTGGATCGACAAACTTGGCTCTTGCGAACCAAGTTCCCCAGTGTATGTGGAAAATTGGCGAATCGCGAACCAAATTCGTAATCAACTCAATCTGGATTAAAAACTTTGTTTGGTTCATCCGCCAGGGCGATATATTCTATCTATATATATTCAATATATTTTCTTCCCACAGCAGCTGCAAACTTTGAAACACTCATCTCTAGACCCCGAAAGACACTGAAGTAACGAACGGTTGTTCGCTCTCCCCACTACAGTGTGTGGACAAATCCTACACGAACTTGGTTCCCCGAACCAAGTTGGTCGATCCAAGTTCCCTACTGTATGGGGCACTTAACGGGTGATTCTGATAGATCATGATCATAGAAACCTATATAAATGTGGGAAATCTCAATTTGTGTACTATGTCTACTAACTGTCTACTATGAGACACTTTGAGATTTCGTATCTAATCTAGGAGTACATTCAGACACAGCAAGTTAGCATTGAACCATTTCATTGTTCATTCATTCATTTAATAATATCGTGGCACCGAGCTTCGCTCGTCATTTTTATTTATTGATAAACAGAACACAATTTTTTGAAATTATCGTTTTTATATTTTACAGCTGGCTATACGTCAGCTTATGAATTTCGGGGATTTTTCACAGACGCACTCACCCACTCACTTTTTTATCATCCACAGACGACGAAAGTCTCAGCTGTTTTTCCAAGGATGACTTATCCTTTTAATGTCGCTCGTCGAGTTTTCACAGGGATGAGACCTAGTGCAATCGAATTTTTATATGATCCAACTATGTTCCAAATTTCGTGAAAATCGTTAGAACCGTTTTCGAGATCCGTTGGACATAAATAACCATAAATTCTTTACTATTAAACGAGCAATTTCTGTATGCAGCAATTTATGTTTAGATGTTTGGATGTTTAGATTTTATATGTTCATATTTCACCGGATTCCAAAAACGGCTTCAATGATTCTCACGTAATTCAGAACATAAGTAGGTTTATAATATAAAAATTCGATTGCACTAGGTCTCATCCCTGGAAAAACTTGCTGAAGGACATTTAAAGGATATTATTATTCATCCTTGGAAAAACAGCTGATAATAATATCTCGTCGTCTGTTGATGATGGAAGTGAGTGAGCGAGTTGATGTGTGTGGGACTGTGTCAAAATTATGACTCAGCAGTTGAACTTTTGTAATCATTCAGTTAGGTACTTGGTGCCGGTTGCAAAAATTCCGGGTATTTTCAATCCTGATTAATTCCAGTAGATCCATCTTTTCGAAAATAATGATCTTCTCTGATTTTGTTCACGTGGAATTAATCAGGATTAAATTTAACCGGCTTTTGTGCGACCAGGTCTTTGTGAGATGAATTTATGCATTCGTCTGGGAATTAACCCAATCAGATAGTGATTAGATAGAACATTTCTGTATAAACTATGAATGTTATCATAATTTTTTTTCGTATTAAATTATTTATGCATTTGTACTCCAGAGCGAAGCTCGGTCCCCGATATTGAATATAAATAGCCAACTAATCATAAATGAATATAAATAATCAAATATAAAATATATTCAGATATACACAAATTGCTCGTTCAATATAATAGGATTTCAATCTCCAAATTTAGGTTTGGATCATTATGAAAGAGATGAGTTAGTAATTATTACCACTATCTCTTTTCAAATGTGTTTCAATGGGAGAAAATAGGCCCAATTACCCAGAACGACCTCGTTTCATTATCAAAAATCACATTAATGTAGATTTAACCGCCACATGGAGAATCCCTGAAGATCGTCCTTTGGAATTCTACGATTGCACATCAATGGAGGTAGCATGGAAAAGATGTTCTCTCTCTAGTTATCAACAGTCTTATTAATTCAATCATAAGAATGAGATAAATGCTTATGTCTTTAATGATTTTATGATTCAACTCATGATGCTATGAGTCGCTAAACTCTCATGTATTCCATTACATTGGAAAATATTCCATTCCTGGCAAGCAGGCTCGCTTCGCTCGCTTTATCCGTCTAGAAGTAACTCCGGACGCTGGACCCTAGGCTCTGAATCATCCTAAAATAAGACAAGCAGGCTCGCTACGCTCACATGCATTCTTCATTCCAGCTTGCTCCCTCCCGTCAACTAGTCAATACAGACTTTCAGTCTCGTTTGAATCACCAGTTGACTAAAACAACGCGGAAAAAACGTTTGAATATTAGGAGTATCGCAAGCTAACTCATGAATCCATCCAAACAAAACATTTTTAGACAAGAATTATTACTAGTAGTTCTGTGAACAGAAGACCTCACACAGTTTTCTCATACACAAGTATCTGATGTCACCTGTTTTAGTTGATTCAGTTGAATCACAATTCACAGTTGAATCATAATTTACTCTTAAAACTGTTATCTGTTTTCTCCAAGATCAAAAGCTCACTTATGTCAGTAAAATCATTTTTTTCAATCACCTATAAAATTGTTTTTCAACTGTGAGAATATTGATACTGATAAGCACGCATCATAAAAAATATTGGAACCCTACCCTACCTTATAGAAATACACAGAGCCTGACATCTGTGTAATGCATGCAATGAATAATCCTCTAGTCAGCTGATTGATTATGAATTATTCTATAGTCTGTTTGATCCTATCTTCAAAGTAGATTATATATATAGTGATATCAGAGTATGAAGGAATTCCTTTTCTTTTCATATTATCCTTAAGATGCAGAATTTCTAAAAACCTTGTGTATACATCGACACGCAGTTGAAAAAGAAATATTCCTGCCAAATCTCATTAAATTCTATCAAAGCGTTTGGCCAAATCGAGTTAAAACATAGACCTCACTACGTTCGGTCAATTATGATGTTGATATCATACATCAAATCAAAGAGAATTGAATCCTCTACAGCCCAACATTTAGTACTTTTTTCAATGCATTGTTGAGTAGGGATGAGGACTTTTGAAATGTTTACCTTATAACTAGTCTAAACAAAGCTGCGAAGTCAAATTTCCCTGACAATTAACCTATTTTTGTTAAATTGAAGATTTTACACTCAACACTATTACGGCTGCAACAATATTGTGGGGAGATGCGTAAAAAGGTGAAGTAATACATGAAATTGAAGAGAATATGATGCTCTATGAGCTCATAATCAGCACAATTTTTTCAATCAATCGTTAATAAGTTATAAGGCCAAAAAGATGAGAAATCGGAGCTGGAAGGGGTTTTCTTCAAAATGTGACACCTTCGAGAGCTCATACCTAGAAACTGAAAGAGATATAGGAAACTGTTACGAATAAAATTAATTTGTAAGCTTTAATTTTGTATTCGATAAAATTTTCCGAAAGACGCATATTGTTCGAGATAAGAGCAAAAATCCAAAATATGGTACTCTCAACCACCCCACATCCTTAGCGGAGTGAGGACCTTTAATATGTTAACCCCTTTACTATCCTCAAAAGACCTGCGGGGTCAAAAGTTGTGTTCCAAAGTTTTCCCTCTATAATCTTTCGCTGACTGGACAACCTTAGCATCTGTTTCAAATAAAAAAGTTTTCTATTTACTAGTTCCCCAAAAAATGTGTATTAACTAGAATAGGATCACTTGGATTTCCCTTTCCTTCAACAAATTCACGCGCCTCTCCACAACGAAATGATGAAAGTAATCTAACGGGTGATTCTGATAAATCATGATCATAGAAACCTTTATCAATGTGGGAAATCTCAATGTGAGGACAATTAAGTTGGTGATGATAGATGAAGCTAAAAATTTATGTGTTTAAGGAGCATTGTTATCAGGTGTGCTTGGAAATCTATAAGATATGGATCTGGTCTCAGGTTGTAGAGATCATAATTACGCCAGAGGATTTTGTATTATACATTCGAATTGTGACAATCGGAAGATTTTGTTGATTGGAAAATGAATTTTATCAAAGTTGATTTTATCTCAAAACTCTTCTGAGTAATTGTAACTCAGTAGTTATTGTCGATAGAGAGCTCTGAATGATTCCATTCTATCTGAAATTGTATACACTGGAAAAAAGCAAGAGTGAATTTTACTGTCCGATGACTGAATTTGGCGGAAGAAGCTGAAAAATGGAAAAATTAAACGGAATACAAGGTTTTTAGGACATTCTTCGTTTAGCACAAGGAAATTTTGCATGAAAAAATTGATTCTGAATTTTTCTTATGTATACGAACAATATAATAAAAATCAGAACTACAATATAATATTACGAGCATATGTATTGACTGTCACCCCCTCCCAAGTTTTCTTGATAGAATGAAATGTACAGAATGAAACAAATGTGCAATTTTTTAAAGTAGTTTTTATTACGGTTCAATTAACATTCAGTCACATGGCGAGAACATAATTTTATAATAAAAACTGTCCTTTCTCATACAATTATGTATGAAATAATAAACCTTTGTTATATTTGCTATATTGTTAGTGACTGTCATTCATAAATAAGGTGCTACTTTTGAAGAGTATGTTTCTCAGTAGATATTGGATATTTCTAAGAATCAGTTATTGCTAAGTAAATAATAATATTTGCTGCTCCACCTAAAACAAGCGATGTTCCATATTGGATGACCAATATTATTCTTCATTAGCAGAGTTTATGACTGCAGTCAATTCCAACTATCAAACAATTTTTCAAAACTATTTAAAAACCTACCAGCTCTGGATTTTTTATTTGTTCATTTCGAATATTATTCCTATGTGTTGACGCTGTTTGAATTTAATGGAGTTTGGCACTGAGTAGTTGGTTTCCAATCTTCCCCATCTACTGGCGCACTCTAGTGCATAATTGTTTAATTGTTTGTCTTGTACTTTTCAAGTTCAGTCGGTTTGCATAGCTGTCTTCGTTGACAAGACAGTTCGATTCGTTTGTTGATTTGTATTTCTATTGGAAATTATTAATTGTAATTCCGTGTCTCCGATCGTAGGGAATAATAATTGAGTTTAAAGTACATGTGAGAATTTGAGTATTTTTTATATCGAAAGTAGTTGTGAATTAATACCTAGTAAATTGAGATGCAGAATTCCATACATGATTCAACAACTCTCTGCAGTGCCTGGCTACAAATAAATCATCAGCAGGCACGGCCCTAGGGACTTTGCCGCCCTGGGCGAGATCGGCAACCGCCGCCCCCCCTCACAAGTATCTCGTATATGTTAATCCCTGGTTCCACCTGTTCCTTGCGCGATCGCCTAACTATTGTGTCTCCGCTGTGATGCGATCGCGCCATTTGCACCACAGAGTCTCAGTAAACTCTAAATAATTATGTACTAGGAGTCCTAAGTGTAAATTGCACATTTAAAAATTATTTTTGTTTCATAAACTGTTTTATGTTTCCGTTTACAGATATTTTTTATAAGCCGACTTTAAAATTTACCCGGAGGTTATCAGTTGTTCAAGTTACAATATTTATTGACATTTAAACAAATATTTGACAAATATAAATATTGGGGAATAGTCCAGTCAATATAGACATAAAAAAGGGGGTGTGCTTGCAAGTTATATTGTAGTTCTGATTTTCCAATATCCTATTTGGATACATGAGAAAAGTCCAGAACCAAATTCTTCATGCAAAATTCCCTTGTGCTATATACAGGGTGGCCCAAAAACCTCGTATTTTCGGTTCATTTTCCAGTTTTCAGCTATTTCCGCCAAAATCAGTTATCGCACAGAAAAATTTGCTCTCGCCTTTTTTTAAGATTATAAAATTCTGAATGAAATGATATCATTCGGAACTCTCTATCGCCAATGAGTACTGAGTTATGATTCTTCAAAAATGAGTGAAATTTTCAGAAAAAGAATCAATTTTGATCATATTTAGTATTTGATCAACAATATATCCAGATTGTTACAATCTAGATGTAAAATTCAAAATCCCTTTAGGCGTAATTTTGTGCTCTACAATTTGAGAATAGGTAGTCCTATAGGTACTCTCTATATCATATAGATTTCCAGGTACCCCTGACAACAATGCTCCTTGTATTGTGAAAACACCTAATTTTCAGCTTCAACCATCTTCACCATCCATATTGTCCTCACAGTGATATTTTGCACAATGATATGAGTTCAAAAAATTATGTTCTATAAGAATCACCCGTTAAATTCACTTCATTTCAGTATTTCCTAGTTGAGAGGCTCGAGGTATGGATACCTCAAGGATCAAAATTTCAAACACTCAACTATTGACCAAAAGCTCAGATCTCATCGTACTAAACTTCATTCTTCTCGGCTCGTCAAGGCGGTTCAAAATCATGCATCACAAGTCCAATTCGGTCAAAAAATGAAGAATTTGTTGTTGAGTGTACTCAAGCCCATATTCCTATACACAAAAAATGACCAATTCCTATATTCGAAGCTGCATATCTTGTGAAATGCTTCAGATTGAAATTGCAAATCTAGTGAGGATGTGAGAGTGTTCCCCATCTTTCTACTGCAATTGAATACTTTCAATACCAATACGATTCGAAAGTTATAGGAAATTTTTAAAATGGCCTTGAGGTGTCCTTAAGCGCGCCTCTCCTCTAGGAAATACTGAAATGAAGTGCATCTAACGGGTGATTCTCATAGAACATAATTTCATAAACTTATACCATTCTGAAAAATATCACTGAGAGGACAATATGAATGGTGATGGTTGAAGCTAAAAATGAGGTGTTTTCACAATACAGGTCAGGTGTCAGGTGTACCTGGAAATCTATATGAGATAGAGCGCTCTACCTAGTCTCAAATTGTAGAGCACAAAATTACGCCCAAAGGGATTTCGAATTTACATCTAGATTGTAATAATCTAGATATATTGTTGATCAAATACTAAATATGATCAAAATTGATTTTTTTCTTAAAATTTCACTCATTTTTGAAAAATCATAACTCAGTAGTCATTGGAGATAGAGAGTTCCGAATAATCTCATTTCATTCTGAATTTTATAATCTTAAAAAATACGAGGTTTCAGGGCCACTCTGTATATAGCACAAGGGAATTTTGCATGAAGAATTTGGTTTTAGACTTTTCTCATGTATACAAAAAAAATGAGAACTACAATGTAAATTTCAAGCACCAATGTATATAGTGACTAGACTAGTAACATAAAATATCTGATTAAACTATTTTTATGTTCGAAACAGGTACACAATAAGAAAACAGGCTGTGCAAAGGCTAAAAAATAAATTTTCTACTGGTGATATTTTTCAAAGTTTTTTTATTTGTGTATTATGAAGCTATCAAAATGAAAAAGTTTTATTAGGAAAACATTTTTTTCCAATCATTACTTTTTGAGACATGAGCGCCAAAAGTTTAAATTTTTTGGGACAGAACATTTCAAATTCGATACGAGATATATCCATGAAATTCAAAGGATGAATTCTTCATGGTATTGTTGATTGAATAAAACAGAACTTTTCTGAAATCAATTTTTGAGAAAAATATTCAATTTACTGAAAATGACCAAAAATTAAGTTTAGTTGAGTTTTTTTTGTAACTTTCTCAAAAATTGTTTTTTTTACCAAAAAGAAATTCAAAATGTTCTAGACTTGTTTTATTCAATTAACAATACCGTACCATGAAGAGTTTATCCTTTAAATCCCATGGATTTATCTTTTACCGAATTTGAAATGTTGTCCCAAAAATTTAAAATTAATTTAGGCGCTCATATCTCAAAAAGTATTGATCGGAAAAAAATGTTTTCCCAAGAAAACTTTTCCATTTTGATAGCTTGATAATATACAAATCGAAAAACTTTGAAAAATATCACAATTAGTAAGTTTATTTTTAGCCTTTGCATAGCCTTAAGACGTAGACTGCAACAGAGTATTAGGCCTACTTAACTTGCTGAGTAATTAAAACTACAATTTCTGCAAGTTTGTTTAACACATCTGTTTAATTAAGTAGAACTCGTCTGACCTTTGCATGTTGAAATTCATTCACCAATTCATCAATTCATGAGGATTGAACTCTTTTATGTTCGCTAGACCACTCATACGTTCCTGGGACATTGTTGATCTTAGAAAAGTCTTCATGAGCTCGTAGTTGGAAAAGCTTCTTATACAATTTTACTATTCAAATTTGATATTATGAATTTATTATTTATTTTTTTGTATTTTAAAACTCTCCGTTCTTAAAATTTGTCGCCCCAAAAATCTTCCGCCCTGGGCGGCCGCCCGGTCCGCCACCCCTGGGGCCGGCCTGATCATCAGAGGTCAAGTGATTTATTTACATTTCTCTATTCCTTAATTTTTTCCTTTACCTTTTTACCACCCAAACCTATAGATAAAAATCACTCTGACTTACAGCATAGATCATCAGCCGGGGTAAGTTTTAATAATAGAGTTTTCCATTGCATCATGGATGGATACATTAGTATTTCTCTGCCAGAATATATTGAATATTAAATCGATTAAAATTACAGTCCACTTAATCAGAAATTTGTATAACTATTCAGTATTTGTATTCCTATCGGAAATTATTAATTGTAATTCACTGTCTCCGATCGTATGGAGTAATAATTAATTTTAAAGTACATGTGAGAATTTGAGTATTTTTTACATCGAGAGTAGTAGTGAATTAATACCTAGTTTTTGAATTTTCATCCGTTCATTATTTGCAGAATGGTTCATTTTCTACCGAATAAAAGCAATATATGACGGAAGACTTACAGTGGTCAAAATTGCTTACCCAGATGAAGGGGTAGAAGTGGAGGCAATGCCATGTGATCAGCAGTGTCCCTCGTGTGAAAACACAGTCCGAATATCATTCACGTACTACAGATCTTATGGCAATGGACCGAGGAAGGATGTCATACTAGCCAGTGAGTACAGAACATTGATCCATCTTCCTTCACTGAGGCCCGGTTGCATTGAAGCCTACTTCATATCAATCATGATTCAATTCCACGAAAACTAATCTGAGAAGCTTTACAGATGGAATTAAATAGAGAATGCATTTATTCAAATGCTAATTAATATATAATTATTATTTAACGAAAATCCTAAATAATGCTGTAAATCACCCCGAAGACTTCTGCAACTGCAGACATTGACAACAGGGTTAACAGCTAGATGGAATTCGATGAGAACTACTATCCAAAAATTAGTTGTCAGCCCGGGAACCAACCCGGTACCTCCCAATTACTAGTCAGGAATGCTTACCCTCACACCAAACTGACAATCTCTGGATAGCAGCGCTCATTTTATACGAAGCCATAGCGGCCAACCAGTTTACAGATGGAATTAAATAGAGAATGCATTTATTCGAATGCTAATTATTAATATATAATTATTTAACGAAAATCCTAAATAAATGTTGTAAATCACCCCGAAGACTTCTGTGTAAGTGTATCAGGAAGTATAATATTGTAATCTACATAAATAAAGTACTCAATCAATCAATCAATACTTCAGCCGGGACCGACAATTATTACCCATCCGATAACAAAAGTTATATGTTATAACAAAAATGATAGCAATAGTTATTTGTATATCTAGAATGGAAAGTACAACTTTTCCTCCCTTGTGGGAGAAAGTTTGAAGCCCGAGGCGAAGCCGAGGGCAACAATTTTCCTGAGGAAGGAACGATCTGTATATCTAGAGTGAAAAGTACTACTTTTTTCCCTGTTGGAAAAGTTTGAAGCCCGAGGCGAAGCGAGGGAAACAATTTTCCTGAGGTAGAAAGTATTTTTCCCACAGATACCCTGAAAAGTGACCATTTGTGCACTGATTGCAGGCTGCAAAGAATCACTTTCCGCACTAGTGCGCAAAGTGAGTACTTTGCGTACTCCAGATTTGCAGCATGACAACGCAAAATAGTTGGTAGGTTATATGGAGCACCAGTGCAGCAAAATCAAAATTAAGTTGGTAACAGTGACTGCTGTGGCTGCTATAGTGAGCAGAGGTGCAACGAAGCACAACGCGCTAATTATTATTCATTTTATATATAATGGAGGACAACGACAGCACAGTGCCACCACAGCACACACCACACAGCTGCCCCTCGCCATTCAAACACTACTACATTATTCAGGCAATTTTACCCATAATTACCCACTTTTCATATTCAATGGTACTGTAGGAAAAATTTAATGTGAAATACGTGCGCAAGTTCCTTTGCTGCACTCAAGAAACCATTCCTTAGTAAACGTTTCTTTCGATGCAGCAAACTGTCACTTTGCGCACTAGTTGCACAAATAACTATTTCCTCCACCTCCTGTCTAAAGTACTTACTTTACTCCCTGAAACTAATACTAAAGTGTCACTTTTTCACTCTCGGTACTAAAAAACAGAAAAACCCCTAGGGATGAAAAGTGACTCCATTTAAATAGCTTGGGAAGTATCTCTATTTTTAAAACTTACATTGTAATAGGTTAGAAGGTCTAAGCTCAGATGAGAAAGCATATAGAGTAGTCATTGAACCAACTAAATTCAATAGCTCAACCAGACATTTGATCAATAAATGAAATTATATCTGTATGCTAAAATTATTACAAACTTCATTCACTTTAGTAAAAAAAAGTAATTTTTTTATTCCATGTTATTCAAAATACCAGCTAACGAATGTCCTCATTAACTAATCAAATTTGTAACGGGAACTCCATCATAGCTGTAGTTGTGGCAGCCATTGACAGTAACGCTGTCGGTGGAGAACTGTAATTACAATCAGCTGTTTCTGTTTACTTTTTAGATATGTTGTAACACATTGTTGGTCACGTACGTCTTTGAAAATTATTTTATTTGACGTTTTTTAAAAATGTAGGTGGAGGAGATGTTGTGTATATCAGACTGTGTGAAAAATGTTTTTTCTCCCTCAGGAAATGTTGCCCCGGCTCCGCCTGGGCTTCCAACTTCCCCCTCGAGGAGAAAGAACAGTACTTTCACTCTAGATAAATAAGCTCGAAATTGGAGAATATGTGATTATCCATTATTGCAAACTGTTGGCAACTGTTGATTCTATTAAATGATTCACTATGAAGAGATAGCAGACCTCGTATGTCGCCAGCGTTATTGTCCTGTCACCAGCTGACTCAGATCTTTGTTTATAAGTAGACTTGAGATGCGCGTGAACACAGCGTCAGGTGATCAATTCTCATAACAGCAAGGAAAGTTGTGTGAGTGCGCCACACCAGATTTCTACATTTTAACTTGAAAATGATCAATGGTCGAAACTAGTCGTTTAAATATTTAAAGTTTTTAATAAAAGGGTACTACAAGTTTTTATAAATATGTGCCTTTGTTTTTTACTTTGAAGTATTACTAGTGTTGTGGATAAAGTTGTGGCAGTAACAGCCCTTAAGATACTATGAAGCATTTATTTATATTACAAATGTTCTGCGTGAAGTTGAGGCAATAAGAGCCCCCTCTTTCACTTAAACCACAATGTTATTAGAAAAATAAAAATAGATGGATAGATGATTCTATAATGACATAGACTTGTAACCTGGAGAGTCGCAGTATTATACATTATCTTAGTATTATCAACTTTTATGGAATTTGAATGGGGTTAAACACGTGCGAATCTTATCCAACAGAAAATCGATGCGAAGAGACATGCTAATATGGTATCATGAGACGACACTGTGACAACAATAGAACTGACATCAGGCATTTTACAATGAGTGGTGTTAAGGCAGAGACACTGTACCAAATACGAGCACAATGGAACATCTGATAACACACAGTATTACTACAGTACAGTATCGTAGCAATGTTTGAATATGAATGTCTATTGGCTACATAGCTGCTTGATTCTATTCAAAAATGAGATTCCAACTCGACAAAAATCCCAGTACACAATAGAAAACAGTAGAAATATCAAAATCTTGTTTCAAAATTATTATTCAAGACAAGATTGATTTCAGAGTTCCTACCAAAATAATTTTCTACAATTTCAAGATACTTGAGTTCCTAGTTACTTGATACTCCAAATTCAAAGATACCTTCCGATTTACAGAGCAAGAAATACTGTAGACATATATGAAGGAATGACTAAGGTTTGCCTTCAAATATCTTCGAATGTTTGTCATTAAATACAGATAAATTTGTTGATTTTTTGGAAACGACACTCCCTCTCTTTTCAAAATTTTCAAGTGTTGATTCAGTTAGAAAAAATGAAAGCTGGTGATCATCTCACTAACTTGAATACTGATAAATACTAAATTCTGAATTAAATCACAGAAAGCATGAAAAATAGTTCTTAAATATACAAATTAAAACATTATTCAAATGAAATAATAGAATGAATTAATAAAAACAATAAAAAACCTTGTAATACACTTTATTATTAAAAACTTTAAAATATTTCAACTATTGTTTATATTATTAATTTGTACAAAAGTAGCCAATGAAAGTGAAGTGTTTTTAGTTATAATGATTATTCATTAGCCAAGTATAATTTAGATTATTACTAGACTGAAGAGTTGATGAGTAATATGGAAGTATGGACATAATTGGAAAAGAAGAAATTAAATACTACCAGCATAAGACCGGTATCATACATTTTCACCAAGCACAATACATAGTTTCGTTCATGTGTGATAAGCTGGAAACGGTACGTGAATTACACATGTGCTCTGTTATTCATTTAACTTGCTACAATTTTATATTGAAATGACTGGAATGTCACCAATGCAAGCTAGAAGGTTACGTTAGGTTTTTGATAGGTAACAATAAAAAACAAACGACAATTTACAGGAGTTTAGTGATAGCTAATTACAATTCCAATACAGTACTAGTATGTCGACCGAAACAACGTGTCTCTAGTATCGGAAATTGTGGAACAGGTCACTATGAATAGAGGGTCAGGGGTCATGATGTTATGGCGGAGCAATGCCCTAGAGAGCAGTTCTCTGTTGACAGTATAACAAACATCAGATAGGCACACACCTGATGAGCATACATGAGTATTGCTAAGACTTTATCAATTAATCATGTTTTTTACAAAGAAATACTATTTTAAGTACAAGGCCCGGTAGCACTAAAGACTGTTGAATTTCAACTGTGATTAAGTGTTGATCAACGACGTTTTTCGCTTATCTGATTGGTTCTCGTAACAATTAACCGTTCATTTACTCACCGTTAAAATTGAAAAGACTTTTGTAAACTTGACTTTGGAAGAAATTTGAATTCTGCAACATCAAAAACTTGACATAATAATATAGAGTGAATAAAAATATAAATCTGAGTAGGCTACCCTTTTTAAATTATTTCGTTACAACATGTTTCGGCTACGAATGCCATTTGAAAAAGTAGCCCTAAAAAAAGATAATATAGAGTATTTAGAGAATGTGAAGAAAATATTTTCCTCTTCAATTTCATTTTCCATTACGAACTACTAATTATGATCACTTTTCAATATTTTTATAATCAAATATGAAAAAGATGAGGTATAAAATAGCACTGCTTGTCATGGACTTGTTTTACATGATGAAGTTAATTACTTAGGAATATTACAGTGGACAAAATTGACTATAGTGAGGTCCACATTATAATGACAGTATTTGATCAACTTTGGTTTTGATATCATTGTCTATCATTCGACAAAACCGGTGGTACTATCCATTTCTAGGTCCACAACGATGCCAATTATGTTTTTGACAGTGTAGAAATATAATTAATTAATTCAGAGAATCGACATCGCTATTTTTCTATCTTTATCCACTGTCATTATAACGTGGACCTTACTATAGCAAGTTTCATGGTCATTGATTGAATACCTATAATAGCACAGAATACAACAGAAGTGTTAGAATATCACGGAATACGAATGTATTAGAATAGTGTTAGAATAGAATACACATAGTGTTAGAATAAGAATACACAGAATACAAATGCTGTATTCTGTGCTAATAGATAATAGAATGAAATACATGACGCAAAACATGATTGAGTATACGTAATTGCTTGAAAGAAATCCAGGTATACATCAATTTAGACGAAAATAATACAATTTTCAATCCTTCTGCACTATCAGTAATCTTTTAGAAATCAATTGAATCGATTATCCTCTAAAGCTACGGAATTGCTTGAAATAAATCCAGATACGCATCAATTTAAACGAAAATAATAAATTTTCAATCCTTCTGCACTATCTTTCATCTTTTAGAAATCAATGGAATTCATTATCCTCTAAAACGCACCGGTTATTAATAGAGTAATTTCAAGAGTAGAATGTAGGAAGTCAACTTCCTAGTGTCTAGTGCATTGCTTATTAAGCGGCTACAATTTACGGATCAGAAAAGCTAATAAAACGCAGGTTGAAACATTGAAAAAGGTGACCAATAAAAATCTTGCCAGAGAGAGTAGGGGAGCCATAACTTACGGCTGAATGGCGAGTTAGAGTCCCCCATAAACTCTGACCTGAGCAAACACCACCACTTCCTACGTAACTTCAAAAATATCGAGCCCACAAAAACTTCACTTGTACTCATACTCAAAAATGTTATAGCACAATAAAAGTTCGCATGGATGGAGGGAGTAGAGCAGCAAGAACAAAATTGGTCAATTCCGCTGATAATATTGAAATCAAGGGACATTTCAATGCATAAAGGATGATGAGAAAATCATTATTATGGATTTTGAATACAAAAGTAGAAAACACTTAGGACCAAATGAAACAAGTAGAATATACTTCGAAAACTACTGACTGTATTCATATCAAATGAATTCAATTGACACAACATAATTAAAGAATTTCTTGAAAATGGAATAGTTCAATTATACTCCGTACAAAATTACTTTGGACTTGCGAGGGAATGCGCAGCACAGAAGGCATACAGGATACAGAGGTAGGGATAGAACGGCTGCGAAGTTGCCGTTCTGAACTGAAGCATTCAGTCGATTGACTCTAATCGACAAATTGGCAACTGCGCTTCTACCTATGACTCCATCACTGTAATTGGCTGATCTCCCTCCATTTCTAAGTGCCGCATATACATTCAAGTTAGAAGTAATTATTTTCGTTATTATATAATAACCGAATCAAATAAATTAATTATTACCCAAAATGCTACAAAAATAGAGCTTCTTAAACACAATATGTTTTGTGTGCTGGTATTTTCAAATCTTATGAATGTTGGATAATTAAAAAGAAATGATAAATATACGGTATTTATTTACTATTGTTTATATTATCTTCTACATTGAATTTGAAGTACTCCTTAAAATATACGTTAAGTTTATTTGATTGGTTGAGATTAAGTAGCATCAAAGCTAGTCTGGTAAGGTTATTAGGGTCTCATTTGAAAAGAGCTCAATTATCAATCTCCAATAATAGGATAGGACTATTTAATTAATAAGGATTAATACTCATCAATACTAATCCGATATTTTGGTTTACTCAAATACGTTGGTTGGATAAATTGGAATAGGAAAATATTCAAATTTATCAAACACTTGAACATTGATACTGTAGATTTATTGATAGAGAACCATTCATATTATTATACAGATAGAATACCGCATATTGTGAATGATTGGGAAGGGAACAACCGATTTATCCCAAATTGTTGACAATAATTATTTTTTTATTTGAAAATACATGTTTTGTACATTTTCTAATACACAAATCATAATTATGCATCATCAGTAAAGAACACAAAATCACAACTAAATCTCTCTCATATTGGAGAAAGATGGAATAAATTTTATTGATGCAGAGATGAGGGAGGAATGCAGAATAATGAAAATAGGAGAAAGGAAATTAGAGAGCCATATTTAAAGAGTGAAGTGTTGCGGCATTCTGCTCAAAAGGCAAGTTATTAATTTGCCGCAATCTACTAGGCTCAAGTGTCTGGCACTGACTAACCCAAAACCCAACATCCAATGTTTGCTCTGTGCTTGCTCTCGGCAGCAGAATCCCCTTTTCTCTTCTCTTCTCTCCAAAGCCTTATCTGGCCTACATAAAATATAGTATTTGTATGATACTGTAAGCTGCTGAATGAATCAACATTACTATCAACCAATATTCTTGAACCTAAATTGAACGAGGAACAAATTGAAAGAAAATGCGACAACAAATGTTTGCATTGTATACCCAACTGTATTTATCTCAACAAAAATTCGAAAGTTCAAACTTCAAAAAAGTTTATAGAATATCGTATTGGCGTACTGTAGATGAGTGTACGCATCATAACAAGTTCAATTACCAACACAGTAATTGAATGAAAAAGTGGGTAACATTGTAATTGTACGGGATGGAAATGTATCTCAACAATAATCATTCGAGAGTTCAAAATTGAAAAATTATAGAATACCCCCTAGGCCTACTGTCGTTGAGTCACCACGATCATCATGTTCTATTAGAACTAAAGATCAAATATGAGCAACGCTTTTAGAAAATTGAATAGACCTACAGACTGCAGATGAGTCACCACATTAGCTACCATATTATTGCCAAATGTTCCACACCTGAATCGGGCCTATTATCAACTTTTGATGTCTACATAAAAATTCAATTAGCTTTTCCATTACAGCTATCGTCAATCTAATAAGGTAGGGCAATTTAAAGAGTTCATCACTAAATTTTCAATATTCACCATAGAACGTTTTGCACAAATTTAATCAGTTGACAATAAACAAGGATTCGAAATTACACATATGAAGACGTTCGATAGATAGATAGATTATTATTATTTGCGTATGGCTTTGAATGGTGGGGAGACCCAAGGGTAGTTCCACCTCGCCGTATATAGTCCAAAGTTCCCTAATGGGAAACCGGACACTAAGGTTATAGTGAGCACAATACTTTAAATTTACACTTTTCACTTCGGAATAAAGTTCATTTTGATGTTAAAAAGTCCAAACATATTATAGATAGATAGATGAATGCCTTTTATTTACACTTTACAATATCAAAAGTGATATTATTTCTTTGAATGGTTGCTAGTCTTTTCTTTCTCTTTTCTTTTTCTTTCTCCTTTTATTCATGCATTTAAAATTAGTTGAAGTGATATTCATTCCTGCTTGCAAACGTGGAGTATTGTATACTTCCAGCAGGTAGTATTTTTTATTCCAATTCACAAATTTACCGTATTTCTAATAAAACATACCAGTATTTATTTTATTAATCTTCCATTATTTATTTTTATCTTACTGAGCTGAGTGTTTTGTTTTTCTTATTGATTCTGAATGTGAATATTGTGAGTTTGAATAAATAAAATTTGAATTTGAAAAAAATTTGATGTGGGCGAAATTGATGCAATAAGATTTTGCCCCCCCCCCCTCTTCCACTTTACCCACTTAGGATATCAGAGTAACAGGAAAATACACATAGAATTAATACAAATTAAATTGGAACAAATAAAATTTTTAATTGAAAGAAAGTGTTTTCTCTGAGTTTTACACATTATTTTATACTAAACATGTTCAACTGTCGTTGGAGACCTTCAATAAATTGGTTACATCATATTTAGAGGAGAAAGGTTAGCATGAAATTTGTTAGACGATCATGAGTGAAAAGAATTATTAACATGGGTTACGCTTGAAATATACAGGAAGGAAACAGTCCTTGCTTTAAATTATAATTTACAAGTTATTTTTCTAAGATCCTTGAGTGTCCCACCTATATCATCAAATAATATGGATTTCAAGGATGTATTGACATTAATGAGTCATGAAACTTTAGAACCTTCAATTATTTACCATCGTAACCAATGATTAAGTCATTTTTGATCGACAGACAATAGTTTACGACATTACTGATTCGTTTCAGCCGGATAGAGTATTTCCAGAATTAAACTGATTTTTCACAATTTTCACTAGTAAATATTGTCGAGGGTGAATACGTGGACACATAAAAAGTCAGACACATACTAATGGTTAACTATTTTCCCCTACAAAGTTGATGACGTTTTTTGGAGAAAATTCTACTATAATTTAATAACATCAACGTTCTCACAAGACATTTGTATAGGGTGTCATGATATCATCCATTTGCCATTGTTCCCTTTCATGAATAACGGACTTTCCATACATCACTGGAGCATTGCTCTAACATGTGATTTCTATTGAAAATAATTGTTTTAAAAATAATATAATTAATGTTAATCCAAAAATTGTACTAATACAAAAATTTATCCCGTTTTCTACAGAATACATGAACGTATATTACTCAATATGAGAAAGATGGGAAGTCAATGACATTAGCAAATCAATATACAGTTCTTCCAAAAATGACAGTAAGTGGAGACCGTAAAGCCAAACTTACACACAACTCGATTTTTGGACGTACGATTTTTCCGTTCTTATAAATTCTACCAGATTGAATGAAACTTGACAAACTCATGATCACATCTCATGTTTGTCAAGTTCTGTTCAATCTGATGAAATTTATAAGGACGGAAAAAATCGTACGTCCAAAAATCGATGTGTGTGTAAGGCCAGTTACACACACATCGATTTTTGGTCGTACGATTTTTTGCCGTCCTTATAAATTTCATCAGATTGAACAGAACTAGACAAACGTCATCTGTTAAATGTAATAGAGTTTATAAGGACGACATAAAATAGTATGTCCAGAAATCGATGCGTGTGAGACCACTACCTCCGTAAACAAAGCCGTAGTGCATTCGTGTGACGTCGGTACAGGTGGGGCTCCTACACCAATAAAAACACTAGCCGATATAGATCAGCTGAAATCAACGAATTTTTATTGGTGTAGGAGCCCTACCTGTGCCGACGTCACACGAATGCACTACGGCTCTGTTTACGGAGGTAGTGGTGTAATAAACCAGAGTAGTGGTAACAAACTAGACTAAGTCAAGACCTACAATGAAATGCACCGACCTAGAGATCCGTTTTAGATGCTATCAAATTATGACTACCTACATTCACAGTTTGTAAACTGTACACCATAGTTGGGCACCTACGTCAATTGCACGTGCTCAGGAGAGATGTATGACTGGAGGGACGTAGGGGAGGGATTAAAGGAGTTGAGGGGAGGATGAAAGGGTGGAAGGGGGAAGGGAGATGTTGAAGCGTGTTTGTCGAAGGGAAGTGGAGCTGATCTCCAGTCGGACACGGCTCGCGAGCAGCTCGCAGTACACCAATGCAGCTACAGACCGTATTATCACCCAAGGATAGTAAAGAGGAATACAGTATATACCATATACTATAACCTATACCATATACTGCATATATAGCCTATATACCATCCTTGATTATGACCTACTTCGGACCTGCTGCTTCCATAATAATATCGATAACAACAGCCCTGTCAAACTAATTAAAAACAAGTGAAGGTCCCCACCTCCCCACTCATCCGTCCCCATCACATTTTGGAGCATTGATTGAAAATAGAAGTCCCCGATATGGGAAGGGGGTTATGACCAGTCATCACAATAAGTGCCGGACTATATTGATGGCCGGACAAAAATCAATACTTACCATACATTATTAGTCTTGTGGAAATTGGTAATGTGATGTAATTGGCATTGTGATAGCCCTACTTTGGACAATTGAATGAACTAAATTTAGGAAGAGAAGTTTTGGGCTAGCGTCTGTTTTTCTTTCTTTCCAATCTACAAATGGAAATTACTGAGATAGGTATTGCAATTATTCAAATGCTAATGAATTAATTCTGCTTTGCAGTAGCAGAAGTCTTCGGGGTGAATTACAGCATTTAATTTGGATTTTCGTTTAATAATAACTTCTTTTCAACATTGTAATTATTTGACCTGATAAATTAAATGTCTATAATAGTAGGGCCAGACATATTAAGCGTTTTTCAGGCGTTTAGGCTACAGACGGCGTTTTTAGAGTCGGCAAGGCAGGAAGATCTCAGATTGGGTTTTTGGGTTGGCGCCTGAAAAGACGCCTGTAAAAAAGCTTGAAAACGCTTAATGTGGTCTGACCATTATGCCTCCGAATATACCTGACACGATGTAAGGCCAATATACGATATGGTGATTAATTAATATCGGAAAAGTGACGAGTCATGTGAATGTAAACCAGCAATTCGGAAGATTGTTGAAAAGACTCAGCTCAGTTTTTCAAAATTATATCTACATGAAAAGTTCAGTATTAGCAAAGGCTATACAAAAGTAACTGAATAAATAACTATACAAAAGTATATTATTATAAAAAGTATTGATGATGGTATTTGCCACGATATTTGGAAAATAAATTAGCTAGAAAATCGTAATCAATTTGTAACAAGTAACAAATAGAACGTAATGATGAAAAATGAAACGAATGAGACTGAAAGTTTCTTCATAAAAAGTTGTCTGATTTCCTTCAATCTTCATGATGTTTATAATGATTTTATTAATTATATTTGATAGTATTTAAAACAAAACCCCAATTTTCTAGATTTGTGACCTACATGACTGTATTTTGTAATTGTGGTCTACAAGATCTGATAGAATTAAACCTACTAAAAAGGAAGGCTTCTCCCTTGGAATCAATTATTTCACGACATTCATATTATATGCAAGCACCACGATATTATATTAGCAAAGTGCATAAACACGAAGAGGCTTAGGTACATATAAATTTATCTAGATCGTGACACAACGGAATTGCACGAAGCTAGTCACGACATTTTCCATACGTTAATCAATTTAATATCTCCAGACATGTTAATCTATGTGAAGGAACTTTGCACGGCAAAATTGCAGAGGGTTCAAATAAAATTTACATTTTTACAAACTCAATAATTACAGAATAATAAATTTCCATCTATAAGACATTTTCAGTTCTGATTACTTTAAACAAGCTAATGATAACTTCAAATTACCTAGTTATTTACCTCTTAAGAGAATATAACTTGATACTCTATAGTACACATAACATTTTTATTGATCATAAAACTATGTTGATCATCACTCTTGATAACCTATAACATAAGTAATAGCCTGTAAGAAGTCTTCATACATAAGACAATGAGAGTCTTATCATAAAGTGTTCTTTTCTGATTAAAAATTTTTGCAATAATGTAATTTTTAATATGAAATTCCTCTAATTGAAAGACTTTCATACTTTTATAATTACTGAAGTTTTGAAGGATTTATTTTCATGAGCCGAGATAATCGAGTTCAATTCACGACGTCTCTAGAAATTTTAGATA
>NC_052512.1:6931129-6963197 GCF_014356525.2 Nilaparvata lugens | reverse complement strand
CAATTATTAGGAAAACTAGAGGGTGGAATAGGACATCCTAATAATATAGTGTTAAATAAATGGAACAAATAAATTAAATAAAATCACATCATTAATGGAAATTTAAACTCAAAGCATAAATACATTTCTCAGACATGGTTGGCTGCACTATGCTTTTTACCCTCAGTGTCAGTCCAATAAATAATTCCATCAAAGGACCATACGTTTTTATATCCAAATTTTTCGACCATTGAATTATATAATTGTATTCTTCTTTGTGTTAAGTCCTCCCTTATAACAACGCCAGTACCCTTGAGCTTTTTCTTCTGAGAGAAAACTGCATACCGTTGACGATAGCTAACGAATATGACAATGATGACGCGGGGTCGGGGTGGAGGGGTGTTGGACGCCGCGACGGCCAGCCGACGCCCCACGCGATGCGAGCGATCGATGTCTTGCAGCTCGATGTTAACACCCAGCTTATCTTTACAAACATCGATCACTAGTTGATCAGTATCTTCCTTGCTTCTGGCACTCCAAATATGCGAATACAGTTTCTTCTTTGATACTGCTCTAAATTAATTATCGGCACGATCAAACGATTGCTTGACTTTCTCATCACTGAGCTTAAGCTGCTCTTAATGCAGAGTTGGGTAGAGCTACCTACTTTGTTCAAAGGAAGGATAGCAAAGCAATGTGCTAATATTCATTAGCAAATCAGGTTTTCTTCATAATGTAAATTTTACTAAAGCAATTTTTTGATATGGAAGCAACCTGGAAAGAGCGAGGAAGAGATTGTAAATAGAATAGAATAGAATCGCTGCCTTTATTTTCTACCTAGAGAGATTGATTGATTCATTCATTCATTGATTGAATACTTTATTACTTATGTAGATTACAATATATACTGGCTTTTACACTTATATACAATAGCTTACAATACAGCAAAATTATAGATGAATTTACATAATATAGACTAAGAAAATAATTATTGAACTGCATATGATATGAGAAAAGCAATTGGTAATAGCTATAGATAATATTGTTATGCATCTACATAAATTGGCGGAGCTGTGGACATATCAATGTCCATTCTTTGGAAAGAATATTCAAAATATCCTTCCACTACCTAACTTTCCACCAAAACTGGTAGAGATGTGTGTGTGAGAGAGAGAGAGAGAGAGAGAGAGAGAGAGAGAGAGAGAGTGTTTGTGTGTGTGTGTGGTGGGAGAGAGAGTATTTGGTAGGCCGAATATACAGTAATGTAAATGAGACCGGAAACGTGCCTCTGGAAAACCCAGTCAGAAAAACATTCTGTAAGCTTTGGAAAAGTGTGTGAGGTGGTTGCGATGAATACGAAGAAGCAAGGAGCTTTTCCAGGTGGCAGAGTTTTCCGTGGTAGTTTGTGAGGAGTAAGGGGGAAAAGGAAAAATCTCTAGGATGTGTAGCCGACCTCTTTTTTCATTAACTGCTCCTTTCATCCCTCTTCCTATGTAGCAATAATTCGTACCTCCTCTATATTGAAATACTCAAAATTCTCATGGATAAAAAGACGTATAGTGAGATTTCGTTCTAAAGTCAGCCGCTGAGGTTTACTATCCGTGTCGTGGCAGATAGCTTCATCCTTCTCCAACTCAGCACTGTTGCAAAATCGTTTGAAGGCTATAAAGAAATATAATGGACTAGAGGGAACCGATGGCGAAGGAATGACTAAGCTCTACCATGGTCTAAATTTATTGTCTAAATTCAATATTTTCTAAATTTGGCTTAGTGGTTTTATGTTTTGTTTCGGTTTTGAATATGTTTGGACTTTTTAACATCAAAATGAACTTTATTCCGAAGTGAAAAGTGTAAATTTAAAGTATTGTGCTCACTATAACCTTAGTGTCCGGTTTCCCATTAGGGAACTTTGGACTATATACGGCGAGGTGGAACTACCCTTGGGCACAGAATATACAGAATGGAAACTTGTAATCAATCGCCTATCTAACCAATGCTTTTTACATGACCCCAATACTAAACACGTCACGTGACCTTGGGAAGTTCCAATCTTGGTCTTCTGATTGGCTCGTGGTAGTGAATGAGATCAATTGATCCGGATCATTGAAGTGATCCGAACCTACCATCAATACTATTACAATGCGGCGCTTCCTAACAAGATGGCGGATTTTGGCGTCAGGGTAAAGCCAAGTTTCCGTACTGTATGTATACTGTGCCTTGGGTCTCCCCACCCTTCAAAGCCATACGCTAATAATAATAATACCATGGTCTGCAGTATAATCCAGTTAATATAGAATGATTGATTTATTTCTTTACTAGTAGTTTTGTGAACAGTAGACCTCACGCAGTTTTCTCATTTACAAGTATTTGATGTCACCTGTTTGAAATTTTAACAAACTCTTGTATTCCATAATATGATATAATTCATCCAGTTCCGTGATAATCTCTCATGAGAATTAATTTTTTACAATTAAAAAAAGATTTCAATTCCTTCAGCATTATTCAGTTCATTCGATTATCTTTGATCTCATATTAAATTAGTTTTTTCAAATGTGAGAATATTGATACTGATGGGCACGCTCAATAATACCATGACTGCAAAACTAAATATTGAAACCAAAGACCTTTAAGATCTCTTCAAGGTCTCTGATTGAAACTATAGACCTTGTAGAAATAGACACGGCTTCTCCAGACATCTGTGTAATCCACTTGTCAGCTGATTGATTACGAATAATTCTAAAGTCTGATTATACCTTATAGAAATAGACACGGCTTCTCCAGACAGACTTCTGTGTAATCCACTTGTCAGCTGATTGATTATGAATAATTATTCTATAGTCTTATTATGCCTATCTTCAGAGTAGATGATATATAGTGATATCGGAGTATAGAGGAATACCTTTTCTTTTCATATTATCCTTATAATGCTAAATTTCAAAAAACCTTGTGTATACATCGACGCGCAGTTGAAAAAGGAATATTACAGCCACATCTCATCGAATTCTGTCAACCCGTTTGGCCGTAATTGCGTTACATACATACATTCATATAGACAAAAGAAAATTCGAGTTAAAACATAGACCTCAGTACGTTCGGTCAATTGCCTGCCAGGTCTTGAAAGTTCACATTGAGGTTGGTTGCTCAAGGCTGTATCTGTATAGGTCTATATAGTAGACGCTAGGTTGTTAATATTCAATATCGGGGACCGAGCTTCGCTCTGGAGTACAAAGCAAAAACCATTTATTACGGAAGAAGAAATTATGATGAAATTCATACAGAAATGTGATCTTATCACAGTAAATTGAGATTGAAAAGCCGGTTAAATTTAAATCTTGATTAACTTCACGTGAACCAAATCAGAGAAGACCATTTTAAAAAGAAGGATCCACTGGAATTAATCAGGATTGAAAATAACCCTGCTTTTTTGCAACCGGCACTAAGCACCTGATTGAATAATAATATATAATAATGATAATTTATTTGCCAAAAACAAAATTACATTATAAAACTTACTATAATTTAAATTATACAATACAATTTGAATAATTTAAATTTTTTACAATAGAACAAAATAAATATTACTTGTTGGCACAGCCGGCAAGGAAGACCTGAGCGCCTGCTGCGAGTTCAAAAGCTGAAAATTAACTATTACATTCGTGGAGACAAATAAAGAATAAAAAATATAATAAGAATTTCGGTTTTAAGACAGAGTACAATTGATGAATTTCCTGTGATTTTACATAATTGTGGTTGTTATACATATATATTTGGTTATTAGAATTTATACTTTAGGTAATAAGAAGTAAATGTGCTGTTTAGTCCAGTGATTTATTTCGTTTAAGAGAGTTTTTGTAATTTTATTAATGATGAATTTGAAAGGAATTTTATTAGAAATTAGATTATAGTAGTATGTGAACTGGTGTCTACATACAGATAGTTTTATTAGATTGGCATTAAATGCATTTGTAGCTGGACGGGTAAGGTAAGGCGTTCTTCTGGACTCAAGATGTTGAAAATTTTTATTAAGGTACAAGATAGTTCCAACAACTTACGTTTGTCTAAGTGTCAGTACATCAAGGTCAACAAATAATTGTCTACTAGGGTATAGTCTTGGTTTACTTGAGGCTGCTCTAATCAAATGTTTTTGTAAAGTAAAGAATGATTACAAAAGTTCAACAGCTGAGTCATAATTTTGACTCAGTCCCACACACATGAACTTGCTCACTCACTTTCATCACCAACAGATGACGAAATAATTATTATCAGCTGTTTTTCCAAGGATGATCAGTAATTATCCTTTTAATGTCCTTCAGCAAGTTTTCACAGGGATGAGACCTTGTACAATCGAATCTTCATACAATTATAAACCTACTACTATTTTCTGAATTTCGTGAGAATCGTTAGAGCCGTTTTCGAGATCCGGTAAAATACATCTAAACATATAAACATCCAAACATATAAACAGAAGTTGCTCGTTTAATAGTGTAGGATAAAGGAACTAGACTTGACAGAGATTGGTAGAATAAAATAGCATTGATTCCATGAAATTTGATTAATAATTCAAGCACGATATTGAAGAATAAGTATTTCACCTGACAATTCATCGATTTGTGAGAGGGATACATGAAATAATGACTCAGTGTAATAGCCCTCCAAACCTCTAGACATTTGAGAAGTTAGACAGAAATTTAACAAGAGATTTCCATGGATACCAGTCAAGAAGTACCAGAACAACCTAATTTGTACCAATAGAACTCTAACGAGGGCAGAATAGCATCATCACTGCTGATTTCACAGCTGACAACGGAAACTACAGAAAAATAATCCCACTATCTCAAAGTTCTGTTGTAATTATTATTATCATTCCTACAGGGTTGTTCCATTACTTCATTATTCCATGAAGGGATTAGACCACCCTCGGCTTTCTAAATAATGATTTTGCATCGATTTCATTTCAAAAGCAAATGTACCCCGTGCCCGCCAAAACTGAATCGTCATTAGAATTCAATCAAACACGTATAATCCAGATATGGTTGGATGTATTTTTCTGTCCCAATAATATCAGGATCGATTCAGGGAAGAGGGAAATGAAAAACTAGAGCATTTAGGGAGGGATTGAAAAATTATTACTTTGTCCAAAAAAGTTAATTGCCATTTGATTGTGGAAGGAAACGATTTGTTCTATATATATTGGGCAGCTAAAGTGAGGTTAGGTTCCCAATTCAGCATCTGATTTACATCCATTTGCTATCCTTGTCTGTCATCAGTCAAAGCTCTATCGATTCCACACTTCGCACCGTTGCCAAATATTGTTGGTAAACGATGTAGAGATAATTTTTCAATGATCTACGAAAATAATCAATCCCTATCATGAAAATAAAATATTGGAATCATAGATAAATATATAATATCGGGGGACCAAGCTTTGCTCTGGAGTGAGAAAGCATAGAAAATTTGTAACCAAAGATTGAATTTATAATTTATATTTATTTATTCATTTTCTCAGTCATACAATTATTTTTACAGCTATATGAGGAGGCACAACAGGCTTATGCCCAAAACTGTCCCTTTCCAAATGTATACTACAGTCCAAATCAAAATCTAGGTTGAGCTACTATCAATCATCAAAATAACAATAATTATTTATTCACACTTCAAAAAGCAAACACATCATCAATTACAAATAGATATACTATGAATTCGATTTAGAATGATATACTATGTTTGCTACAATAGGCCTATTTGCTAATAAACTGTGTACTATTCTACACTAACAGCATCTGTTGATAATAATTATTTGAATAATAATTTAATTATAAGATAATAAAGCTGAATGTAAAATAATGTTGTTTAATTGATGTTGGCAGCAGTGTGAATACACAGACGGAGACGGAGTTAGAGATGAGAAGTGCTTTTTGTGAACTAAGATTATTTTGTAAAATAATTTTATACAATAAAATAACAGTGTATTTAAGTTGGTCTTATAATTGTGTAAACCCATAAATACAAAAGCATCTAGTTACTATTTTGGAATTTCTGAAAAACATTTTCTCTAAAAAAAAGAGAAATGAACAAAAATGAGTTTTTTTTTTGCTGAATTATACTTCTTGTGAGATCAGCTGAGGAATATATCACACATGCACTCGCTCAGCACTGCCGATGTGAATAATGCTAACAGATTGAGTGATGAAATAAAGCAGAAAGTAATAGCTGGCAATCGTGCCTATCATGCCAGTATTAAATTGATCACTTCTCGGTTTCTATCTAGGGCAACCAAACTGAAAATTTACAAAACAGTGATCCGACCGATAATCACTTATGGCTCAGAGACATGGAATGTCACCGCTGTTGATGCCTCTTAACTAAGAATTTTTGGAAGAAACATTATCAGGCGAATATATGGGGGTGTCAACGACAATGTAGTGTGGAGAAGAGGATAGATCAATGAAATAAATGAAATTCTTGGGGGTGAGGATGTGGTCCGTTTCATTGAATCGGAATCTTTACAAAGATTGCGCTGGGCTGGTCATGTTGAGAGAATGGCAGAACATCAAATGCCGAGAGCGATTTATGAGGCCAGGATAGAAGGAGTCTTCTTCCTTCCAGGATAGAAGGAAGAAGACGACAGGGGAGACCACCAACCGATGGAGTGATGAAGTGGAGGATGATCTCGGAAAGATGGGGATAAGATGGAGACGAAAGTCATGTGAACGTGATGTGTGGAGGGCTCTTCTGCGAGAGGCTAAAGCTCACTTCGAGCTGTAAAGCCGAAGAAGAAGAAGAATAAAAAATATTTTTGAAGTTGCTATTTTTCAAATTAGTGGGAATACCTATTTTAAAATTGATGAATATATTGTATGAGAATATTATCTGTGGATTGATGTCGGTTTCTGACCAGTTCATCCTATTTCTACTTCTATAGAGACTGTCAGAAATTGATAAAGGAGTGAAGTAAGTAAATTCGTATGACCTTTGATCGCGGGAAGGTTCCGCCTCGCCTGAATATATCATTTAAGCCGCCAATGTGCCTTACAACTGTCATACTTCAGCCGGGACCGACAATTCAACGTGCCCATAACGGAGTGCTATATAATCTTGCTCTATTTGACTTGGAGGAAACGTTTGTGGATGCTTATCAGTGGCGGCTCTGACTAAAAACATCAAGTGGGATACTACCTATTTCTTATTGAAATAGTGACAACATAAGTTCTATCTAATTATTATTAAACGAAAATCTCAGTCAAATGTTGTAAATCACCCAAAAGACTTCTGCTACTACAAATATTGACAACAGCATAAACAGCTAAATGGCAATTCGATGAGCGCTACTATACAAAACTTATTTGTCAGCCCGGGAATAGAGAAGGTGACTCCCGTGCTGACAAATAATTTTCGTATCGTAGCGCTCATCGAATTTCCATCTCGCTGTTTGTCCTGTTGTCAATATTTGCAGTAACAGACGTCTTCTGGGTGACTTACAGCATTCAATTGGGATTCTCGTTCAATAAAAATTATTCATTAATTAGCATTTGAACAAATGCAACTTCCAATTTATTTCCATCTGTAGACACAGCCTAAGTTTCTCTCAAATATTGAGAGAAAAATATTTCTTCTCTCTAATATTAAAAAGATGACAACATTGAAGGTACACGCTGGAACAAAGTTAGTTCAATCAAAATATGAGTGTGTAACTGATATTTGTAATTATCCATACTTTATTGCCCGACTCTGTAGTAATAGACTTTTGAGGAAAAGTTGGAGAACAAATAAGCGTTTAGGTGTGGAATGAGAGAAGTTTGTCGTGGAAACCTCTGCAAGCTCCAATGTATGGTGAACATTGAAGTTGAAGTCTTTCAATTAGGGTTACCCCAGAGACACTCATCCCAACATCCACTGTGTCATTTCTGTTTGAAACTCAAGCCACTAGTCACAACGTTAGGCTCTACAAAGTCCCTCCCAGCAAAACTTGCATGTAAATTTTGGTCACACACACAAAACAACGACACCTTCCCAAGTTTCTGTCCTAACTTGAACTACTGTTAGTCAATTATCTGAAAACTATCAAGTTTCAAAGAAGAAATTGACTCCTCCAACAGAGTACGCACAGCTCCTCCTCCTTCTTAATTCTATACCCTCTTGTTTCTTGCTTGAAATGTAGGTTACATTAAACAACTATGTTGGAAAATGTGTGTGTCTATGTACAGCATTGTCTTCTCCATTATATCCTCTCTTGTTCCACGCTGCTGACGGCACAACAATCTTCTTGGAAGGAAGTCGTTATCAAGATGCCATGGAGAATACTAAAGCCCTGCACACACACATTGATTTTTGTTCGTACGATATTTTGCCGTCCTTATGAATTCTATCAGATTAAACGGAACTTGACAAATATCATCTGTTTAATCTAATATAATTTATGAGGACGGCAATAGTACTTTACGTCACAAGTCCGGTAACGGTATTTTACAGCATATGTATGATTGTTTCTGCCCGAAACGTAGTTGAGGGCAGACTTATCATACAAATGCGGTAAATACGTTTTCGCCACACTTGGATGTAATGAGCTGGTTTACGTGCGTCATATGGAGGCCGAAAGTGATTGTTTTCCGACCAGGCCGGTAAAACTTTACAGCCCTAGGGCTGTAAAATGACCTTGAATAACAGCTGATCGTGTCCGATCTCACAAAAATCATAGAGAGATAATCTCATAATGACTGTAATAATCTATATAATTATGAATCGTGAATCGCGGTATTATGTCTATAATAATATATTTTATAAATTACTGTTTCATAATTTAATATTTATTATTGTGTTTTTGATATCAAACAATAGAATACGATGATATATCTTCATAGCCTCAACAATATAATGTTGGCTACATTGTCCATTGTCAGAAAGGTACGTATCGCAAGTCTTTAAAAGTGAAGAATCGAATTTGAAATCAAAGTACAATAATTGTATCAATATTTAAAAGTGAGGTAGAGTAATAATTGTTTCTTTTTTATTATCGAATTCCACTTCTTAATGCAATACAATCAACAATAATAATAGGAAAATACAGCAGAGATCTAAAGTTTAAGGTAAGCCTACTGGTGAAACTCAGCCTTGACTAAAAAATTCCTAGTAATTTTTCCGTAATTCATTATTAAAACTTTTAGATAATTTTTCTTCAATATCAAACCATATAGAGAAAACATTAGGCCCACTCAAGATTGAATCTTCGAATGTTTTCTCTATGATTTAACTATTTTCAGAGCAATATTTTGTTGTGAAAATGCCGGCAACCGACTTCAAGTTTGCTGCTATAGGCTACACTATATTATAGTAGCCTACATACGTTACTTGACTTACAGGCCAATTTGATCTCAAGATGCAATGGCCGAGAGTGTAAAGGCGTGTACTCAAAAGCTCAAAGCTCAGTTAAACTACAAACATGATCTAGGTTCGAACCTCGGTCAGTGACTTTTTTTTTGTCGATGAATTTCGACTTTTATTAGCTATTTTTTATATTAGTTACCGTAATTTAAATTTCAATCAATTTTTTAGATATATTTTGAGACAAAACTGTGAAATATGTAATTATATTAATTCTTTAATCACATTATTTCAAAATAGTAATGAAAATTCTATTCATCCATCTATCCATGAGATATTGCACCAGGCGCAAAGCGCGAGCTATGAAAATTCAAACAATTATTCGAAATATTAATAGTATAAAAATATTGTCACTATTGTAAATTATTAATTAGTAATATTGAAATTAATTGACAGTGAAAGTTGTCATAACCAAGATTCAAACTATCAAAATAGGCTGTTTGAATTTTATTTATTTTTTAATTTCTTATATATTGGGAAGTTTTTTTTGGTGTGGCGAAAAATAGCATTCGCACCATGGGCAAAAATGTTTTTCCGGCTCTCAATCTTTTCTAGTCCTCGGCCTACGGCCTCGGACTTAAAAACCGATTTCGAGCCGGAAATATCTCATTTTCGGCCCTAGGTGCGAAATATACTATACCGTACAAGCTACGTACAATATTTTTTCCTACAGTTACGTTGAAAAGTGGCCATTGCTGCACTGATTACAGAACGCAAAGAATCACTTTTCCGCTCTAGTGCGGGAAAAATTTTTCTGCACTCCAGATTTGCAACATGGCAACGCAAAATACTTAGTAGGTTATATGGAGCAACAGTGCAGCAAAATCAAAATGAAGTTGGTAACAGTGACTGGGCTGCTATAGTGAGCAGAGGTGCAACGAAGCACAACGCGCTAATTATTAGTATTATATATTATAACCAAGGACAACATTTTTATTCAATTTGACAATAAAAAGGTTTTCATCAATAATAAAATTACACAGAAAAACATTTGATGGATTTCAGGCAATTTTACCCATAATTACCCACTTTTCATATTCAATGGTTACTGTAGGAAAAACTTAATGTGAAATATGTGCGCAAAGTTCCTCTGCTGCACTCAACAAACCATTCCGCCCTCGCCTACGGCTCGGGCGTAAACGATTCTTTCGGTGCAGCAAACTGTCACGTTGCGCACTAGTTGCACAAATAACTATTTCCTACAGATATCTTGAAAAGTGGCCATTCCTGCAGTGATTACATTACGCTAAGAATCACCTTTCCGCTCTAGTGCGGGAAAAATTTCACTGCACTCCAGATTTGCAACATGACAACGCAAAATAGTTGGTTGGTTATATGGAGCACCAGTGCAGCAAAATCAAAATTAAGTTGGTAACTGTGGTATAGTGTGGTATAGTGTTGTGGTGCACGTTATAATAATATGAAGGCAGTGGACAACAGTGGATGACAGCGACAGCCACCACATTCAGCACACAGCCTTCATTCATTTACTACTACATTATTCAATTTTAAATAAATTAAGGTTTTTATTAATAATAAAATTACACAGAGAAACATTTGATGGATTTTACTCATAATTACCCACTTTTCATATTCAATGGTAACTGTAGGAAAAATTTAATGTGAAATATGTGTGCAAAGTTCCTCTGCTGCACGCCTACGGCTCGGGCGTAAACAGTTTTCGGTGCAGCAAACTGTCACTTTGCGCACTAGTTGCACAAATAACTATTGTCATACTTTTCTCAGAAAGAATAATATTGCTGAGAAACAGTAACCATTACCTGCTGCTGTTCGAGTTACTGCATTCTAAAAACATGACCTAGCCCATAGCTCCTAGGTCATAGCAGACCCATCTAGCTCAAATAGAATAATAAAGGCCAATGTTAAAAAATGTCAGATGAGTTCTTATAACTTGAAATTATTAGATGAGTTCTTATAACTTGAAACTTATTAGATGAGTTCTAATAATATTACAGTTATTCTATTGGTTACTTAAATTATTAACTAACTCTCTTCTTCTCACTAAAGTTCTCAACAATAAGAAGTTTAAATTATTGTTACCAATATAACAAATGAAGACTATAATGACGCTAAGACTATATACCTATTTGAATCAATAATTTGAATGTTCCAATTTTCGGAACTGGGAAACATACTCGACTGTAAAGAAAACCATATGATCTCTTTACAGTATAGTATGCTGTAATGAGAGTCACATGTTTTCTTGTTCTGCAAACAGCTGTTTACCGGCTTGATTTGATGCATGGAAAACAACTGCAATTGAGTAAGTATGACAAAAAATATCGTATAAACAAAAATCGAGTGTTTGTAGCTAGACTATGGGCCGGTTTCCGAGCTCGGCATTTAGCTAAGCAGTACTAGACTTTATATAGCAGTCAGATAAATTGGCTTTCCGAAACGGGGTGTAGTCGGAGTCCACGTTTAAATTGAATTTCGAAAAACTAGAAAATTGAACACAGAATGAAATAAATAGAGAATAGTGTAAAGTCTCAGCCATTTTGAATTATTATCTTGAAATGTTTCATTTCGTCAAGGAAAAACGTTTTCAATCATAGAAATGAGATAATAAAGATTATCATAAAAACTGAGACTATGCCCCGTTTTGGAAAGCCAATTTTCTGAGTCCAGCTGTTCTAAAGCTTCGTTTACACCGGAGTGGAGTTATAGTCCAGTCAATGAAGAGTTATAGAAGGAAAAGTTTGGAAAACAATTTTTGACCCCTCAGTTCTGTTTAGGGTAGTGAGGAGGTAAACATATCAAAAGTCCCCACCCCTACCCCCTGTGCTAAGGGGGTGGCCTTAGCACAAGGGGTAGGGGTGGCGACTTTTGATATGTTTACCTCCTTACTACCCTAAACAGAACTGCGGGGTCAAAAATTGTCTTCCCAACTTTTCCCTCTATAACACTTCGTTGACTGGGCTACATATGAATACTCTCGTTAAATGAAATCATATGGAAGTCAATTATATTGATAACAAGATTTTGTTAAACAAGGAATTTTCTTTTAAGAACACTTTTGTTAAGTGTTTTAATAACACAGCTATTAACTTTTGGTGAGAGAAATTTCTGACGATTCAGTCGAGTTAATAACTTATTGTTATTAACTCGTGTTATTAACTCCTGTCTAAACGCAGCTTGAACTCATCTAAATCCCGAGCTCGGAAACCGGCCCTATATGTTATTGAATTTCTAATAGCTCCACAAAGTTCCCACATCGTTTTTTAACAATGTAGAAATTTAATTAACAAAATATATATAGTCTCAAATTTCGAGCTCGGAGACCGGCCCCAATATTGCTATGCAGCAGATCAGTAAGTGGTTTTAAAATAATTCATTGAAGCTGAATTTAAGCGAGACAAATTTTGTAAAGTTGTGTGTGAGAGGTACCTAATGAGAATGATCCAGCTGTGATGAAAGTGTCATGCTTCTAATATGACAAGGTTTCCAGAGATTGAATTACAGGAAAACTTATATGGGAGAGTCACATACTCTCTTAAAAGGAAGAGAGTTCTCCTCTCCAAATACTCTCATAGTTTACTTCCTAGAATAGAAAGAGAAGGCTCTACCATGCTCTCCTTGCTCTGAGGATTGTTAAGTCAAATTTGAATCTCAAGACAGCTCTCAAGGTTCAACATGGGTATTCTCTTCGACTTATTGGATAAAATGGTAGAGTATTTTGCTCTGGGGGAATGGAGAAGTCAATTTCAACACAAGACTAAAAATGCAGAAAAAATCACTCCGGATCTCGTGGGGGTGAGTCCATATTTCTCCTGTAAGACCATATTTAGAAGACTTACAATTTGTAAGACTATCAACTTGATACACAACACCATAATTTGATAAAAAACTTCCAAACCATATGGTACTAGCAGGTAACCCATGCTTTGCAAGGGTTCAAGAGCCTGACAAACTGAAAACAATATGACTTTCTGGAATCTTGAAGAATTTAAAATAGGCCTATAATCATCCTTGATAAATTAAGAATCTTTATGCAAAATCTCATGTTAATCAGACTTGAAATTCTTCCTTATTCTATCTCAATTTATCTATCTCTATCTCTCTCTCGATTTATTTTCCTCTCTCTTCATCTATCTCTCTCTTTCCCTTATTCTATCTCTATTTCTCTATCTCTTTCTCTCTCTCGATTTATTTTTCTTTCTCTTCATCAATCACCCTCTTTCCCTTTCTCTATTTCTTTTTCTTCTTCTATTTCATTCTGTTTATCTTCTCGTTTTGTTTCTCATTCTAGTTCTCTTGTTTTTTCTCTCTTTTCTCTCTCTATCTCTTTCTTGTTTTCTCTGTTTCTCCTTTTATCTCTTTTTCTCTCTTCTCTCTCTTCCTCTCTTTCTCCTTTTTTTCATTTTGCAAAGCGCGCGTGACCTAGTTTTAGAACCCTGATGTTCCAATGCTCCTATAGTTTGGCCTTGCTTCATATCGTAAGCCGAACAAATTTTCAAATTGTACACATGATCAGCCGTTTGATATAGATACGCATGATCAGCTGTTTAAAATTGACGGAATTCGACAAAGACATTACAGCCAAGTTTAGGTTGGGTGTGTGCAACGGACAAACTACTAGTAGTTCTGTGAACAGTAGACCTCACGCAGTTATCTTATCCACAAGTACCGGATTGAAACTATAGACCTTATGGAAATACAGCAATAGACTGGCTTCTCCACACATCTGTGTAATCACTTGCCAGCTGATTTATGATGAATAATATTCTATAGTCCTATTTTCACTCTAATATTGGCGTATGAAGGAGGCTCCTTTTTCCTTTCATATTATCCTTGGAATGCAAAATTTCCAAAAACCTTGTATATACGTCGACGCGCAATTAAAAAAGGAACATGCCTGTCAAATTTCATGGAAATCTATTACCGCGTTTCGCCGTGTTTCGCGCAACATAATTATAAACATTTAAACATTCAAACATTAAGAGAAATATGCCAAACCGTCGACTTGAATCTTAGACCTCACTTCGCTCGGTCAATTAAATAATAAATTGATCTCAGAAAAAACATAGATGTTAATGCATTTTTGCAAACTCGCCAATTATCCCCTTTAATTTGATGTAATAAACTTGAAGATTGGTTCAGTGGCTACTGAGATCTGAGGGTTGAACTGTGCAGAGATAGTTATAGAGATATATCGTATTATAGAGATTTTTATACTGACCGTGTACATCGATACAGCCGATCTGGTTGATCATGACCTTGGTGTTGACCTGGCACATGTAGCAGCCTTTGTCTTCGGGTCGGATTTTTTGGATATGCAGTTGCCAGATGCGGTTGTCATCCTGGCGAAGGTAGTAACGCGGGTCGCGGCTCACCATGTCTGTGTGCATGCTCAACACTGTCTGGTCCTCCGAGCGCAGCCACCCAATCTGACAACACAACATCAATAATTTATCATTATCAATAAATGAATGTTTTTAAAAATAGACGAATGTATGAGGAGAACCAGGTTAGTCATCCCCATAATACACGATTTAGAGGTTTTGTTTACCCACATCACAGACTAAGCCTGCTGGAGAGTGGCCCGTTTTATATGGGAATGAAAATATTTAATTCAATTCCATCTCACATAAGAGGAATTTATGGCTTGAAGGAGTTCAAAAAAACACTCAGGTAATTCCTTATTCTATTGTGTCCGTACAGGTTAGCAGACTTCCTTGTTGAATAGTGTTTGATTGATGTATGTTATGTGGGATCTGTTGTGTTAAAATAGGAGGGATGGTAGATATTAGATTAAACTTTGACGTGTCATATACTGCGGGATCGCTGCTCCCTTAATGCAGTTCAGAAATTGTGACGAACAAGAAAAGTAAAGTAAAGTAATGAATCGGAACAATAATTATTCATTTTTTTGAATAAGTGCAATATTTCTAAAATTTCAATTTATTGTGATACATTCTGTGATTCATTTAGAGTATAAAATCAACCTTCAAAATTTTAAATCATCATTCCTGGACCGAAAATCAAGTGAAGAAGCAGTGTGAGATTACATAACCTTATCTTTTGGACAACATGAACATTTATTAAAATTTTTGGAGAGAAATAGTACAGGCTCAGCCTAGTTTTTCCTCCAATGTCATGATTGTATTATGATTATAGTATTTTATACAATAAATGAATAAATATCGATAAAAATGAATAAAAATGTACAGTACGCCTCCTGTAGCCAGTGAGTATAGAATGTAATAATATTCTATACTGTATATAGGAAATACACAAAAATTCAATATACAAAGTTCAATATTCTATACTTCTTCATTGTTCATTGTTTTCGAAGGGACGAATTCAATGATCCAAAGGTTCAAAAAAACCCTACACGTCAACCGAAGCTTATTGTGTTCCCAAGTAGTATGTTAGTTAGGCAAACCAATACCTGTGTTCTTTACAAGAACCAAGAGTTTCCCCCATACAAAAATTCAATTCATCCCACGGTTGTTTGTTACGATCCAGTTTAATATGCTTGGCTGTCTCCTCAGACTGATTAGTCTGACCTCGTGACCTACGTGAGTTCCACTCCTAGCCTACTTTGAAGGTCCTACCGCTGAGGAAGGGGTGGCCAAGTTGCCTCTAGGGCGCCCGGCCACCCTTGACTCAGCCTCTTGACCCACATTCGTACCTGGAGTTTCACCCATCTCTGGTCTCTTGGGTTTTCTCTTTTTGCCCCTCCGAAACTTCGCAGGGTCAGAAGCCTCACCCCTCCCAAGAAGTTTTGCCTAAATGGCCGTCCTTCTTTGAGCAGTAGAAAGGTTTGGTCAATCCACCCAAAACTTGTGACCTACGCGGTCCTTCCGCTGAGAGAGAGGACGCCAAACTGCCTCTAGGGCGCCCGGTGCCCAGCCACCCTCGACTCAGCCTCTTGCCCACGTTTGTGTCTGGAGTTTCACCCATCTCTGGTCTCTTGGGTTTTCTCTTTTTGCCTCTCCGAAACTTCGCAGGGTCAGAAGCCTTACCTCTCTCAAGAAGTTTTGCCTGGATGGCCGCCCTTCTCTGAGCAGTGGTGAGTTTTGGTCTCTCCACCCACAAACTCGTGACCAACGTGAGTTCCACTCCTGGCTTCTTTATAGGTCCTTCCGTTGAAGGAGGGGTCGCCAAATTGCCTCTAGGGCACCTGGCCACCCTCGACTTAGCCTCTTGACCTACATTTGTGCCTGGAGTTCCACCTATCTCTGGTCTCTTGGGTTTTTCTTTTTGACCCTCCGAAACTGCCTTGATAGGGCAGATCACGTGGTTTTGAAGGCAAAGCAGCTTCTGGAGTTGCCTTGAGGCCCATTTTAGTCGCCTCCTACGACAGCATGGAAACTGTGGGTGAATTCTGGTTTTCAACACATTTTTGAGTACGATGATCGACTCAAAGCTCCTGCAACCCACAGGGGGCATTCTATACTTACTGCCTGTAGCTTTGCCTCCATGACTCTAAAGCGGCATATAGGCGAGGTATGGTTCACGGGGTAATATTCATGACTTTACAAAGACATAAGGCTTCAGAAACCCTAGATCACTAGATGGAGAAACCTCCCTACATAGCTCCATGAAGGAAGCTCCCTACAGACTGCAATTCTTCATGAATTAGAGAGAGGCAACGTATCACCAACAATGGTAGTTCTGTGCTAAGAGGACTAAAAAGACGTAACTCCATAAAGCCCCTTGTGTATCTTCTCGAATGCAACACGTTGGTTCCGAGAAGATACTAGAGAGCATCTGTTGTGTATGGAAAGATACATTAGAGCTCCTTGTGTATCTTTTCGGATGCAACACATTGGTTTTGAAAAGATGCCAGAGAGCATCTGTTGCTAATGGGAAGATATACACTTAAGGTTCTTGTGTATCTTTTCGGATGCAACATGTTGATTCAGAGAAGATAGCAGAGAGCATCTGTTGCTTATGGAAAGACATACTTGAGGTTCTTATCTTTTCGAATGCAACATGTTGGTTTTGAGAAGATACGAAAGAGCATCTGTTGCTTATGAAAAGATACCTTTTCAAAAATGTTAGATGTTTTTATTGGGTGGTATTGTATAGTGGCCCTCCGCCGATAGGCAAAGCAACAGGACCCGGACTATATCAATAAGTATCAAAACATGAATGAGTAGACAAAAATCTGGTGTAGGCACTCACACAACTTTCCTTGCAGTTATGAAAATTGATCACCTGACGCTAGTGTTCACGCACATCTCAAGTCTACTATTCAAAGATCTGAGCCATCTGGTGACAGGAAAATAACGCTGAGGATACACGAGGTCTGCTATATCTTGATAGTGAATGATTTAATAGAATTAACAGTTGCCAACAGTTTGCAATTATATAATCACATTTTCTCGAATTTCGAGATTATTTTCAATTTTTGGTGAAAATGTTACTGAACATTAATTGTAGAGATTTCCATGTTTAATCTTTCCCACTTGAAATTTTTTGTCTGAATTGTATCTGAAGCCTGATAATTAAGAATCTAAAATCAAACTTTGCATAGATGGGGCAGACTCCTGAAATTTCCACAGATATGGGATTTGTGGCAGTTGATAGAGTTTATCAATGGCTATTCTAGGTGTGAATTTCATCAAAATCGTTGGATTTTGATCGAGAAAATCGCGAAAAACCCTGTTTTTGACAACATTTTTGCCATTTTAGCCGCCATCTTGAATTGAATTCAATCGAAATTGATCGTGTCGGATCCTTATAGTGTAAGGACCTAACGTTCCAAATTCCAAGTCATTCCGTTAATGGAATGACTCCATCAATGGACACCCAGATCTCTTAGCCAAGCGGATTTTTTTGTCACGCTCATTTATAAGCTGACGTATGTCCGGTGTTATCCAGGGGGCTGGTCTCCCCTAGAAATCTTTTTGTACCTTAAAGGCACGTGTTTATTGAACAGCTCGCACATAATTTGCTGGAATACTTCCAGCTCCCCATTAATAGTAGCAGCCATGACAAGATGATGCCAAGGCACAGTGAAAAGGTTATCAAAAAACTCTTTTTGTAGTGCATCCTTTGTCAGCTTTCAAAATCATCAGGTCATTGGTTTTCATCTTCTTCTTTAAATTCTTCATGATGTCTTCTTTAAAGAAGAAGATGAAAACCAATGACCTGATGATTTTGAAAGCTGACAAAAGATGCACTACAGTAATAATGGATAAGGACGAATATCTAAGTAAGGTAAACCATTTCATTGCAGAAAACAATTTTATTGAGATTAACTCCAATCCCACCACCAAAATCAATAGCTTGATTAGAAATAAGTTGAACACCACCACCAAATTATTTAACAAGAAAGAAACTAGGTATCTAACAGTTATGAATCCATATCCACCTAGACTTTTCGGTCAACCTAAATTACACAAATCTAATGTTCCTATAAGACCAGTGGTATCTTTTGTTAATTCCCCCTGCTCCAAATTAGCTCACAAACTGAATAGCACCTTTGGTCATTAACAGGTTTTCAACCAAAGTTTAGTATTAAAAGTTCATTGGAGTTGGTCAACAATATAAAGCATATTCCTGTTCTATCATCTTATAAACTTGTGTCATTTGATGTTACTAATTTATTCACTAACATTCCGGTGGGAGAAAGTCTTGAAAGAGCTGAGGAAATAATGAAAGCCTCTATAAATGATCATACACTCAGAGAAGAACTGATAGGATTGATGAAGTTATGCACTCAGCATAATTATTTCAAATTTAACAATAGATTTTTTGAACAAAGAGAGGGGTTGGCAATGGGGTCACCCCTCTCACCACTCCTAGCTGAATTATGTATGGATAAGTTAGAAAGTAGAATCATTGAAAATAGTCATTTCAAAGATAAAATTGTTTACTGGTTTCGATATGTTGATGATATTATTTGCTTATGGAAAGGAAGTAACAGACAACTAGACAATTTTCTTTCCTATCTGAATGGATTACATCAGAGTATAAAATTCACTGTAGAGGTAGAACAGGATTGTGTATTGAATTTTCTAGATTTAAGAATAGATCATAGCACTGGTTTTCACAAGTTTTCTATTTTCAGAAAACCAGCCAATACTGATGTTAACATTCATCTTCATTCTTGTCATCCTATATCTCACAAACTTGCTGCTTTCAATAGCATGGTCTATAGAGCACTAACAATACCTATGAGCAATCATGATTTTGATATTGAGATCACTAAAATTAAACAGATAGCTGTCACAAATGGGTATGAAGGAAGTATGGTGGACAGATTATTGAGTAAAATTAATAGACAAATTTCAATCAATTCTAGCTTTGTAGGCTCAAACTGTGAGGAGAAGACTTGGATAACAATCCCATATTTAGGCCTTGTATCTGATAAGATAGGTAGGGAATTGAAGAGGAATGGATTTCATGTTGCTTTCAAGACCAAACCGATTTTAAATAGTCTATTTAGCTGGAGTAAAGACAAAATTGATATTTGGGATAAAAGCGGGGAGTAAAAAACTTAAATGTGATGATTGTAATGCTTGTTACGTGGGTCAGACTGGTAGAAGTTTCAAAAGTAGAATTAAAGAACACATCAGAGATTGGAATAAACAAAATGGGGAATCTAACTTTGCAGAACATTTGATAACAAATAATCACAAGTTCACAGTTAAGGAGAATGTTGAGTTTCTGCATGTTAATAACAAAGGCAGATCTTTGAATATTCTAGAGGCTTTAGAAATAACAAGAGTAATTAAGGAAAATCCCCAGTATAGTTTAAATGACCAGATTCATTTCAACCAGTACAACACTACGAATTTAGTTTTATCATAAACATGTAAGCATACATTAGTCAATAGTTTTTCCATTTACATATTTGTTTTATTATCTTTCACATTTGTTTTCTTGGTTCTTATTTTGTACCAAAGATTAATTTTATTATCATGACGATTCTGTTGCTTAAGCCGCCATTTTGTCACACCGTTGAGGGGGAGGAGACTGTCTAGCTAGGCCAATGGCAGGCGTTCATGCCCTCGACCAATAGCAGTACTCGCCTACTAGTATAAATTCTGCTGCTCTTGTATTTAGTTTTAGTTTATCAGAGATTGACAATGGTGTAATAACCGAAACCGGTCTTTCTAATTATTATTAAATCAGTGGTTTTTTGACAATTTCTTAGTCTTTTTCATTCAATAATTAATAGGTCTATTCTTATAATCACGGAATTTGATAATTCTTGCTTGTGATTTAAGGGCTTTCACAGTATAAATGCAATAAACCAGATCATGAGCTGAGGGACCCGGCAATGGCACCAATCCATGACTCTTCTTATCCCAGAATAAACCGGAATCTCAAATTACAACCTACTCGATCCAGCCATAAAGTGAGTATTCAGTTCAAACGGGCGGAAATAATACTATTCATTCATCATTCTTCCATAATATGAAATCCAATCATCTCAATCTCTCTCACATAACTTTTTTTCTCGAAATACAACTGGATATAGAATCAACTTCATACCTCCTTGGACTATCTCTAACAAAACATAATTTTAGAACAATTCCACACAAAATTTTCCTTGACGAACTACGCGATAATCATATTTGAACAAAAAATTACATTATAACGTTTTTTTTAATTCAACAAAAATCAATTTTTCTCTATTAAACAATGCGTTCTACATTTTCTATATTCCCATCAGTCTGGTGCAATGTTGCCAGCTTTTGTCGTAACCGGAGAACTCATATTACAAATTTCCATTCCATTGTTCTAGATCATGGAATCAAATTCCACTCTGCAATAATCAAGCATATATTTCAAAACTCAACACAATACTGATTTTTCATCTTCAACTACAAAATAGTTTGAATCAATAAATTTTCCGATTTCAAAATTCATTCATAAAACTAACACTTTTCATCTTCAAAATACTTCACATTTCACAATCTAATACAAAATCATATTTATATCACATTAAAAATACTTTATGTTCCTGCTCGTGTTGATAAAAAAAATATTCAAAATGAAACAGGCTGATTTCTCGATACTTCTTATCAATCCACAAAACTATTGATTAATTTGGCATTTGAATGTTTGTCATTTTTGCAGACAAACCCCACACACATGACACCATTATGTAACCGGTGGAGGTATTTTTAACCCCACACCACACCTGACATCATTTCTGAAACCGGAGATATATTTGTCTCTATTTAGTTAATCTTCCAAAATATGAAATATATAAGAGTACATGTGGTTCGATAGTCATTCTGGCAGACTATACCACCGCTGGCCACCAATGTAAACGGAGAGGGGTTGTTTCTTCTTTTCTTTAATATTTGCTAAAATTATGCTATAAAATCTCTATTTGAATCCTTGGTTGGTTGGGGAGCTTTTAGTGGATTCGTTCATTCAAATGCACAGATTATCATCATTAACTAATTGTCACCTATTTTAGCAACTAGCAACTACGAGCCAGGAACTTCAATGAAAAATACTAATAAAATTCAACTTCGGGTTTATTGAACTCTAAATAGGTAGAACGGATTAATAGTCAGGTAACATGTCAAATTTTCAAACAGAACAAAGTGATTCAGCAATTGATTCACAAAAAATATATTCAATTATTCCAATCTACACATTTTGGGAACCTGCTAACTTGCTGCATTTAAATTTGGGCCTCGGTCATTCTATGAAATTAGATTTTGAGCTTAATAAGAAAAACAACAAAAGTTTGGCACTCACCATTTTAACAATATTCAAACTTGGACTCTTCAGAAAAACTCACATACCCTTTAATAAAACTCACTATACTTGAACTCACACGCACAAACAATTTCCTGATTCTACTCCTACTAACTCTATAAAATTTGGTTTCCTACTGAACTAGATAGAAATTACTGAAAACTTAACAATTTGTCCCTCTGAATTGGAAATGGGCCCATTCAGAGGACCGAGGCTCGCACACCGTTACATGTTTTCCCAGTTACGTCTCAATTCGAACTGTGGCCTTTTCACTGAAAATTATTCCCCCTCCACGAGCGTTGAGCATAATTTCCAGTGGGAAAGCCAAAGCTGCAAAAAGGTCAATGCTCGTACAATTTTCAAATTAAGTGGCTTTTTCGACATTAAATTGAAACTGCACTTGGAAAATGCACGAAAATTGCTTTAATTTTGACAACTGAGCAACAAGTTAGCAAATTCAAACAAGACAGAGTCGATTCTCACACAGGGTTCAACAAACAGTAAAATCAAAGTTCATTCCAGTTCAAAAACCTGAAAAACAATATAAGATACACACAAACAACTACAATAATACCTACTCAATATTCACACTATTACAACAGAATCAACATCACAAACAGTGACAAGATCCAACAAAGTATGGGAAATGGCAGTATGGTGTGTAGCCTGTAACGGAAGTATTGTCATATTGCATGTAAAAAATATTGTCTAGCTGTGTCAAGTCAAAAGTGTCGCGTCAAAGTAAGTCTGTGTTAAAGTCACCCATTTCGTTAATGACATGACTGTAAGCCTATCTTTTCTCAACAACTGATCTTTTCATGGGAAGTGGTAGGCACAGATTCAATATTATCATAAAAATATTATAGTTCAGACAAGTTCGCACATGAGATCACCTACCCATTTACAGCTTGTGGCCTTCCTTCGTTACTGTCTCTGATGTAATTGATTGTATATCGAGTGCTTGGATGAGATGACGCACAAGTCTCCTCATTCATAGCATCTGGCTATCCTTAAGCCTGGTCTCCACTAGTAGAGTTAGTGGTCGAGTAACTGGCATACTCATGGCATACTACCGAGCTAACTCTACTCTACTTACTTGGTTATTGTTTTCACTACAATTGAGAATAGTAGGTGAAGTGTGTTGTATAGTGGATGAAACTAACCTTAAAATATCAATACTTTATAACAAATTAACACTTAAACACTTTGATAAATTAACACTTTTCAATGAATTTTAATCAATTAATACTTTTTAATAAATAAAAATACTTCTTAAACTGGATAGCTTACAGCACGACTTTACTCTACTAGCTCGAGACTGTTTTCATTAGCATAGTAGTGGTAGAGTATGGAGTGAGAAGCGGTGGTGGGGGAAGGCAAGTGGTGGAGTGCTATCCCACGGTGCTATATCACTCTACTCTACAATGAACGTCTTCATTGGGAGAGTTCACAAGATAGTTAGCACTTTCCCAGGGAACTCTCTACCATTAACTCTACTAATGAAAATCAGGCATTATTGTTATTCTGAACAATGAATTGCTCACTGGACTGCACTCCCCCAAAATCGCTCATTCGACATAATCATGTTGGAAACGGTATTACGTGGATTGGGGAGGAAGCAGCCCTCTTAAAAAAACAGCATCAAGTCCGATGTGGGTAAGCTCGATAATGATGTCACTGAGGAGGTAGCTTATAGGGGCACTCAACCCTCCATTTGGCGTGAAGACTTGAAATTTGAAATTGAAGTTGACTCACTAGTCTGAAATTATGATCTGTTGAATTCATATTTATAATAGTGAAAGGAATTTGCGAAAAAAAAAATCAACATTGGGCGCCATCTTTGCAATGACACTCTTTTTAGATGTTTTTCTATCCAGTTCATTTTTCAACTGTTTATTTTCACAAGACCACTTGATAGAACTATAGAGAAACAATAGCATGAGCAGATATCCCATGGTATTAGGCATTTTTTTCGTAACTTTTACTGTTATCTCAAGCCGATAGTTCACGTAGTTCTTTCCAGTGAATTTATGTGACACTGATAGTCTCTCATTTAATAATTATTCATACACTCTCGCTCAGCCAAAGCAGTAAAAGCCATTTTTTTGGCAACTTTTACTGTTATCTCAAGCCGATAGTTCACGTAGTTCTTTCCAGTGAATTTATGTGACACTGATAGTCTCTCATTTAATAATTATTCATACACTCTCGCTCAGCCAAAGCAGTAAAAGCCGACTATAGTCGACAATAATCAGCTTGAGTTGACAGTAAAAGTAGCGACATAATCGCCCTATACCATGAGATATCTACTAATGCAATTGTTTCTGTTTGATAGAACTATCGCTTCATATTCTTTTCTAATTTATTATGATTAAGTTTAGCTTAGTGGTCAGTTGATGATATTGGGATGTTCAATCATATGTGACATGTAAACATTAACCAACTCATAAGATTGCAACATTACAAGTGGTCCTGTCATAACTCTATTTTATCATAAGAGTAGAACTGCACTGCTCTATCATTCATCAAGATTGATTGATTGATTGAGTGCTTCTCTTATACAGATTACAATAGAGGATGTAGGCCTAATATATATTATAGCAGATCACAAGATCAATTCTTCTTTAACAATGACAATTTCAACAGTTTCATTGCGATCACATTAAAATTGAAGAATAACTTCCAGTTGAAAAGCTGAAGAAACATTGATTTGTTCCCATAATTCTCACCAACTCTGTCCATACATTTTTGATTGTCTGATTGTGCCCTTTCTTTTGCTTCCACTGTGACATCTAGCAACTTGTTAATTCTCACGTTTGAAATTCATGCAATAACTCACTTATTGTGCCCTGATCAATAATATTATACCCATTCTATATTCAAGCTTCAACTATACCACAGAGAAAAATATATTATTTATTACTCCGTATCCGTATCCATACTTTCAAGGCAATTTTGCTACATTGTTGATACTGTAGAAGGAATTATACTATGCTTTTTGAAAAGTATTAAATCAGAATGAGATTATAAGGATTCGTGTAGATGAACCCGTATTTTCAATATTTATCTGATCCTTTGGGGGGGCCTAGGCGCCCCCCACCACCCCCTTAATGGCGCCTCTGTTTATAACTTGCAGTTCTCATCTGCACACACGAGAATGTATCCTATTTCTCAGTGGATTGGATTACATTGTTGTATTTCGAAATGTTTGATACTCTACCTTGGAAATCTCTACTCTAAAATGGAAATTAGAAATCAACATGCATGTGATCGGAAGAGTATAGTAAGTGAAGTAAGTGAATAGAGGTCATAGTGTCTGTGTTGGTGTATGTGTGTGTATGATTGTGTCATGCGTGCAGATAAAATATTCGACGTCTGAACGAAATTAAAAGATACGTTGCAAGTACTCCGGATCACTTCAATAGTGGAGAGACAGTGAGAGAAAGAGAGGGTGAGTGAGAGGAGAGAGAGTAATAGGGAAGAGTTAGAGGGTGAATGGATTACCGCGTACGTACGGCACCTTTCCCCGTTGGATTTATTTCGAATATATTCCACTTACACATGGATATATTTTATATGCGGACCCACACCTCACAAGCAAGCAGTCTTGTGGAGAATATTATTATTGTTTTTCTGCAGCGGAGGTGAAGCACGTTCCACAATGCAGGCTGTACTTCTAGTGCTCTCCTTCACCATGTACCTCCACATTGAGTTCTATTTTTGGAAATACACAACTTGCGCCCAGCGATCAAATGGGGGTGATACATGGCTCCGATACACACGTACGCTGTTTACGTCGTGACGTCATCACTGCTAGTCACATTATTTCTCTCTCTCTCTCTCTCTCTCTCTCTCACTTTCTCTCAAGTTCTTTGTGGTTCGTTTAATCTTTTCAAAAAGAAGTTGTACCAGCATCTTGGTAATTATACAATTTGAGGGGGGATGACTTGAATCGTAGGTGTGAGCTTTTCAATAGTTTGATTGAAAGTACATAGACCGGTAACATAAATTTATTGATCAGTTTGAGAATATATTTTTGTTATTCTCAGTTATTATTTATTCTTCCTTTCATTATTTTTTTATCTTTTCTATTCCATCTATATCTGTCTTTGCTTGAGAAATCAAATGATTCTTATGTAATGTATTCATTAATTTTCATTTATTCAACAACATTTAGGCCTATAAATCATATTTATTGAATCGGCTTAGAAGCAGGTGTGAATAAGAATTGCATTAATTCACATTCATATCATTTCTTCAGTTTCTTTTTTTTCTTTCTCTTTTTAGAATTGAATAAGTTTGTATTTCATTTTCTTCTTCTTCTTCTCCTTCTTCTTCTTCTTCTTTCTCATCCATTTTACTCTTCTCCTTAGCTCATTCCCTCCTCTCTCTTTTTCTTAACATTATCTTTATTATGTACTTATAATTATCTTAATTTATATCATCTAATCTAATTCTATTTTAACTTTCAATAGTTAACTGTTTTTATTCGTAAAACTTATACTGTATTTTGTTTATTTGAATACTGTTATATATTGTTTATTTGTTTTTGTATTGTACTGTGTTGTTTAGTGCAACGCGTCTATCGAGACCTAGCACGTCATAACAATCAATCAATCTCTGGAAGTGATAACGGTATATAAAACTTCCCGACAATCATCTGCTTTATAACGACCATTCCTTTCCTATTCGACTCCAAAAGTGTTCCATTTATTTATGATTGAAATCATGAATACATCGAATTTTCAGCTCTGACAGTAGGTTGACGACCGGAAATCCCTCGCTTAGTCAAAACCACACCATCCCATCAACTTTTCGATAATTAGCACATATTGACTCTTTCAGGCTGTCACCATGAATGAGAAAATGCACAGTGTTGAAATGTGTGCTACGCTCAGTGACGGAGGTTCAAAGTTATTAGTGTTTGAAGGTTTCAAGTATTGAAAAATATAAATTATCTCTATCTATCACCCACATTGTCCTTGTCATTAAAACAGAATTCAGAAATGAAAAGTCAAAACATTCGAATGAATGATTGAGACGATGTGTCTGCTAGAACCAATTTGACAGAAATTATTCATTCAAGATGACTGTATCTTAATGAATGATTGTTCGTACAATCATGGTTCTAGCCCAATCTTTCAATATGAATTGGAATGTAATTATAGGTGTTGACTGTCAGTAGATCGGATTGTAAGGCCGATCTGCAAAGTAGTGGACTGTGTGAAAGTGTATAGATGAGATTTATATCTGATCTAGGCACTGACAGCTCTTCATTATTTGCTATGAGCGGATTTACATAGGTACCTTGAATGTGTAGATCCGAAAAAATACCTCTGGTTTAATGTGCGTCTGAGCACAAGTAGAATGCACAAAAGTACTGCAATAATGATGACTAATAATTGAAGAGTGATAGATAATAAGTTTCTTATTATCCGTATGTAATGCTGATATTTGAATGTAACTATTGGAATGCTTAAAATTAATGTAATTGTAATTAAAATAAAAAGAATTAGGAATGCACTCAAGCTGTTTATTGTACCTAGACTTTTTGCTAGTACGTTTAAGAATAATGATACAATGTTTCAAAATGATGTTACCTCTGTGAGCGCAAAAGATTGAGTAATACAAAGATAAAACTGGGATTTCAATGTTAATGTTGAAATACACAATAGAGTATATTGATGCTGAAACTAATAATAGAACAATAATGACATTGAGTAATGATTGAATTGAACGTACAATTTAGCAATGTTTAAATGAATAAAATTTAAAATACTTGGAAAATGATAGTAAAGATGAGAATCCTAACCTGACTAATAAAATCAGTCGAGAGACAAAAAATCCTAGATAATAGTCCTGCAAATTCTTAGCAATCTTAAAGGTATGAAAGTACAAAAATTATATGAACATGAACAATTACCTAATTTCAAAAATGATAACTAGGAATTCAGTTTAGGTAGAATCCAATCGTACCTGAAGCTTTCAAGCTGTTGACTATGTAACACTGAAAGAGGACAAATATAGCAACTTGGCTATAATGTATGCAGAAGGAGCAGAAAGTCTGTCCAGAAGTGAAGGTTCGATTAATAATTATAAATAGAAAAGGTTGAAAAATACCAAATACAATATTGAAAGGAGACGAAGCTCAGCATATTGTATAACATAAGCGGGCTGGGAAATGACAGCTTAAAGCATGTCAAGTGACATGGGGAATATTACTATATGTAGAACACATAAGTAATAATAATATAAGATAAAAAATCGAATGGTTGATAGTATTTAAATAGTTATTATTTAGGAATAAAAAGTTAATCAGGAACAAATTGATGGGATGAAAACTACCAGTAAACACAGTGCCTCTGAAAGGGTAAGTACAAAAATGTGAATATTAGAGTGAGACTTCCCTGAATAATTAATGATTTGTTGCCGAAGTGATAGGCCTACGGTGACTCAAAATCCGTGGATGAAACTTGACTCCTGTCAAGTACATTGTAGTTGCAGACAGCTGCTGGGCTAATAGAAGTTGAACGATGTAGATATCTTGACTATATCCTGATAAACGGTGACCGATACGGAAGAGAACTTGACTTGAATACGTTGAGATATTGAAAAATGAGACTGTTCCGATATTAAAGTTGATAATGAATATAACGACGAATGGGCACTTCACAAATTGAATGAGTTTCACTGGTTGAATGTCAATTGGAAAAAAGTTCCACCATGAATTAAGTAGAATAAAAGTTTGAGGTTATGTCCTAAAGTTGATGTAATTGCAGTGAATAAATATTTGAATAACGAGATAAAAAGTTCTTGATGAATGAAATCACTGGCATCAGTAAGAATTGAGATTGACAAAGTTCGACTGAATAAAAATGATGAGTAGCTAAGACTGAGTAGCTAAAAATGAGTAGCGGTTGACGATGAAGGGCAAACTGCACTCGTGCAAAATTCCCGAGTTGAAATGTTGAATAAGGTTCCAAACTGCCAAACAGGGTTGGTCGCGGAATGAAGGGATTAGGAACTTTGCGGTGTCAGTCGTGAAAAAGGGCTTCGTGTCGGGACTAAGTCTTAGTCCTTGGGCACCGGGTGTCTTCCCGGGGTCCGGGTTGGTCGCGGAGCTCTAGTAAAGGCCTTCCCTAGCCTTACTAGAGGTCCTCTCTCGATTCTGCACCGTATTAGTGCGCTGCGGCGGCTCGCGCTCTGGACTTTCCTAAGGCCTACTTGTCGGGCACCAGCTGTCCTCCTGGAGTCCGGATTGGTCGCGGAGCTCTGGTAGAGGCCTTCCCTAGCCTTTCCAGAGGTCCTCTCGCGATTCCGCACTGAATTAGTGCGCTGCGGCGGCTCGCGCTCTGGACTTTCCCAAGTCCTAGTTGTCGAGCACCAGCTGTCCTCTTGGGGTCCGGATCGGTCGCGGAGCTCTAGTAAAGGCCTTCCCTAGCCTCACTAGAGGCCCTCTCTCGATTCCGCACTGAATTAGTGCGCTGCGGCGGCTGGCGCTCTACACTTTCCCAAGTCCTAGTTGTCGGGCACCAGCTGTCCTCCTGGGGCCCGGGTTGGTCGCGGAGCTCTAGTAAAGGCCTTCCCTAGCCTTACTAGAGGTCCTCTAACGATTCCGCACCGAATTAGTGCGCTGCGGCGGCAAGCGCTCTGGACTTTCCTAAGTCCTACTTGTCGGGCACCAGCTGTCCTCCTGGGGTCCGGATCGGTCGCGGAGCTCTGGTAAATGCCTTCCCTAGCCTTTCCAGAGGTCCTCTCTCGATTCCGCACTGAATTAGTGCGCTGCGGCGGCTCGCGCTCTGGACTTTCCCAAGTCCTAGTTGTCGGGCACCAGCTGTCCTCCTGGGGTCCGGATTGGTCGCGGAGCTCTGGTAAAGGCCTTCCCCAGCCTTTCCAGAGGTCCTCTCTCGATTCCGCACTGAATTAGTGCGCTGCGGCGGCTCGTTCACCGGACTTCTCTTGCAGCCGCGGGGTCTAAGTCCTCGAGCACCGGGTCCTCTCCTGGGGTCCGGATCGGTCGCGGAGTCACGGGAAAGGTTTTTCCACACCTTCCTTGAGGTCCTCTTGCACCTCGATGCTCCACTGGTGGTATACCAATGGGGAGTCAGGTTTCGACCAAAACCTGACGTGTCGCCGTTGGTCGAAACTGGTAGCCCGTCGTCTAAACGGGTTAAATGTCGATCAGCACTCGCCCAAACGGATGTTGAGCAATGGAGCTCACCGTGTTTGAGGCTAATCATCTTCAGTCTCAAACACAACTCCCGGTCGCTGAAGGATTCGGAGTTCACTTTAGTACAAGACGTACTGTGATGTTGCTAGCTGCATGCTGCTTCCTTCTCACCTCACTCGACCGCTTGCCCTGGCTCTCCGAACTCGACTGCCTGCACTGGGTTTCCGAACTCGACTGCCTCCTGCTAGCCTTTCTCGAGCCTCCCTCAGTGACCGAGAGGGAGGGGAGAGAGGATGCGCAGCACCGCTGAGCGGTAGGCCAGCAGCTGGCTTGCACGTTGACCCCTTTGATTCTATCAAAGATAGCCGAGCGTCAAATAAATGAGCCCTAAACTCAATTCCTTTCTCTAGTTACGATATACATCGTGACACACTGTTCCTACTAAGGGAGGGGGGTGGAAAAGAGAGGGGGTGGAGAAGGGGGGGGGGGGTGAGGATGGAAGGGGTAAACGGCAGACAGAATGTCCCAAATGCCTGAGTACATTCTGCCGCCTCTCCGCCGGTCATCATAGACCGAACACAAACTGGGCGCCAGGTTGACTCCTTGCCAACCGGTGGTGGTGCGTCGGCACCATCCGAAGAAATGAGCAAGCTATATGGCCAGATCCTAGGCCTAGCTTCAGAGAAGATCTTGAAGATCTGCGCCGTGCTTTCGCACTGCAAAAAAAAAAGGACATGGTGCTTTCGCACTGCAAAAAGGATGCCGTGCTTCCGCACTGCCAGGGACGCCGTGCTTCCGCACTGCAAGGAAACGCCATGCTTTCACATTGCAAAAAAGGATGCCGTTCTCCCGCACTGCAGAATCGCCGTGTTTCCACACTGCTGAGGACGCCGTGCTTCCGCACTGCAGATGAGAGTCGCAGTGCTTTCGCACTGCCAGGAGGGGCGGGTAACACAAAATACAAGAAGAAACAAGGTGAGCAACACCTCAGACCGGTTCTGAGAACCTGAGTAGCATTGCAAGGGAACGCCGTGCTTCTGCACTGCAATGAGACGCCGTGCTGTCGCACTGCAAAAATAAGGATGCGGTGCTTTCGCACTGCCGAGTCGCCGTGCTTCCGCACTGCCCTGGACGCCGTGCTTCCGCACTGCAGGTGAGAGCGCAGTGCTTTCGCACTGCCGGGAATCGCCGTGTCACACTTGCAGGACACTGCCGGGAAGTGTCGTGCTTCGCACTGTACATAAATGGACGCAGTGCTTTCGCACTGCCGAGTCGCCGTGTTTCCACACTGCCCGGGACGCCGTGCTTCCGCACTGCAGGTAAGAGTCGCGGTGCTCTCGCACTGCCAGGAGGGTCGGGTAACACAGAGCACAGAAAATACACAAAACACAAAAACACAAAAACATAAAAGGTGAATAGCACCTCCGACTGGCCCTGAGGGCTGAGGGCTCAAGTCGTTGTGGAGTGTACACGCCCGCTGACTTGCCGGGAAACAAGCCCCTGCTTTTACACTAGGAAACAGAGCTCGCGCTCCGCTGGAGGGCTGTGTTTGCACACAGCGAGGCACGAGGATTTTCGCCCCGTCCGGACAATCCGTGCTCGCGCACTGCAGGAAAAAGGGTACACAGAACACAGGAACATATTGCCAGGCTTTCGCCCTGCAGGCCGTGCTTGCGCACTGCATGCTGTGCTTGCGCACTGCGTGCTGTGCTTGCGCACTGTGTGCCGTGTTTTCACACTGCCGCGGTGTTCCCACACCGCGAAGGTGTGCGTCCGCATAATGACAATCCAGACACTCACTGACCGATGTGTCATGCTTGCGCACGACGTTCGGACGAGCTC